>NC_069504.1:1077187842-1077487842 GCF_027579735.1 Bombina bombina | reverse complement strand
TGAAGGGACGCCATCTTGGATGACGTCCCTTAAAGGAGCCTTCATTCGTCGGTAGTTCGTCGGGAAAGAAGGATGTTCCGCGTCGGCGGGATGAAGATTCAAGACCCGGCTTCTAAGATGACCTCGCCCGGATAGAAGACTTCTTCAGCGCCTCTTGGAAGATGACCTCGCCCGGATGGAAGATTTCTTCAGCGCCGCTTGGAGGATCGCTTCATCGGATGGAAGATTTCTTCAGCGCCCCTTGGAGGATAACTTCTGCCGGTCCGGATGTCCTCTTCAGTTCCATCGGTGGCTCGGCTGAGTGAAGACAACTAAAGGTAGGATGATCTTCAGGGGATTAGTGTTAGGTTATTTTTAGGGGGGCTTGGGTTAGATTATGGGTATGTGGGCAGTGGGTTTTAATGCTGGGGGGGTTGTATTTTTCTTTTACAGGCAAAAGAGCTGAACTCTTTGGGGCATGCCCCCACAAAAGGCCCTTTTAAGGGCTGGTAAGGTAAAAGAGCTTTGAACTTTTTTAATGTAGAATAGGGTAGGGCATTTTTTTATTTTGGGGGGGTTTGTTATTTTATTAGGGGGCTTAGATTAGGTGTAAGTAGCTTAAAATTGTTGTAATATGTTTTTAAATGTTTGTAACTTATTTTTTTTATTTTTTGTAACTTAGCTTTTTTATTTTTTGTACTTTAGTTAGTTTATGTAATTGTATTTAATTGTAGTTATTTGTAGGTAGTTTATTTAATTTATTTAATGATAGTGTAGTGTTACGTGTAATTGTAACTTAGGCTAGTTTTTATTTTACAGGTAAATTTCTCTTTATTTTAGCTAGGTAAGCTATTAAATAGTTAAAAACTATTTAATAGCTATTGTACCTAGTTAAAATAAATTGAAAGGTACCTTTAAAATAAAAATAAATCCTAAGATAGCTACAATATAATTATTATTTATATTGTAGCTATATTAGGGTTTATTTTATAGGTAATATTTAGTTTTAAATAGGATTAACTTAGTTAATAATAGAAATATTATTTAGATTTATTTAATTAATATTTAAGTTAGGGGGGTGTTAGGGTTAGTGTTAGACTTAGGTTTAGGGGTTAATAATTTTATTACAGTGGCGGCGGTGTAGTGGGGGGCAGGATAGGGGTTAATAAATTTAATATAGGTGGCGACGGTGTAGGGGGGGCAGGATAGGGGTTAATAAATTTATTATAGGTGGCGACGGTGTAGGGGGGGCAGGATAGGGGTTAATAAATTTAATATAGGTTGCGGCGGGTTCAGGGAGCGGCGGTTTAGGGGTTAAACTATTTTTTTATTTGCGGCGAGGTGCGGGATCAGCAGGATAGGGGTTAATAACTTTATTATAGAGGGCGACGGTATAGGGGGGGCAGGATAGGGGTTACTAGGTATAATGTAGGTGGCAGCGGTGTCCGGGAGCGGCGGTTTAGGGGTTAATACATTTATAAGACTTGCGGCGGGGTCTAGGAGCGGCGGTTTAGGGGTTAATACATTTATAAGACTTGCGGCAGGGTCTAGGAGCGGCGGTTTAGGGGTTAATACATTTATCAGAGTTGGGGCAGGGTCTAGGAGCGGCGGTTTAGGGGTTAGTAACTTTATTTAGTTGCGGGGGGCTCCGGGGCGCCGGTATAGGGGGTAGAACAGTGTAGTTTAGTGTGAGTGCTTAGTGACAGGCTAGCAAGAAAGCTGTCAAACAGCCGAAGAGCAGCGAGATCGGATGAGTGATAACTCTAACAGTCCTCTGCTCATCGCCCCGCGGCTTTTTGACAGCTTTTTTTGATAACTTAGGCGTATTTTTTCAGGTCCGCGGCGGCGAAGGTAGGCGAGCAAAGGCGGCGTATTGGGCCGGCGAAGGCAGGAAAGTTGACACGATGATAACTACCCCCCAATATGTGTGATCCAAGATGGCTGCGTCCAGTATAAAGATGCAAAAAAAATGTGTGTAGGGTTCAGTATGAAGATGCAGAGATTTACCAACTGGCTTCTGTAATGGGTTAAAATAAGAGAATGCCTTTAAAGAGAACATTAGGTACATGAGGTAAAAAACAAGCAGTTGAATGTCCCTTTAAAGCAATAAAAATAGAACAGACTGGAATATATAAGCAGTTTTATTACCATCAGTGTCAGTATGTGCATGTTCCCAACAGTATGCAATTTAGTGACTCTTTACAAATAAATGATAATACATTATAATATTTTTATATTCATTTTGAGTTTTAAAAAAATGGTCATATATTCCAGTAGTGCTTGATCAATTTATTATACAGCATTTTATCTGAGTGGCACAAAATTATTGTGACACATTTTTGATATTTACAGCAGACTTGATTAGTTCAATAGAAAATACCTAAATTATTTTACAAACCCGTAGTAGATAATTTTGGACATAATAAACTAATTGGCATACTACATAAAAAAAAGCTTTTTAAAACATGATTATTTAATACTGAGACAGTTTTAAATTCTCTTTAAAAGCTCAGAACTTGGCAGAGTTAAGATAACTTACTAAAAAGCTTTGGATGCCAAATAAGACTTTAACAAATTAGATCTGATAAGGGTTAGACCTGTTAGATGCAAAAAAACAACTATCCACTAGAGCGCAGTAGAAAATAAGCCATGTGAAAAAAAAAAAAAACTAAATAATAATATATTTTTTTTAAGTTTAGGTTTAATAACAAACACAAATTTTTTTTTTAACATTATCAAGTGAAATAAGCTGAGCTATGATAAGCTCTGAGCTGCCATCAGATTGACTGACAACAACAGACAGACTATTATAGGTAATCAGTCCCTCACAGGAAAAGATCTGAACAGATGAAGTGGAAGAGAGGTTGGCAGATAGTGTTCCTGCTTGTAGATGTTATTATCAAACAATTACTATGTGTTTATTCTATTCATCTATAAATGTGATTACTTTTTATTATTCTGGGACTTTGTAAAATGCAGTATTTTTTTTTTTTTTACAGGTAAAAGAGCTGATTTCTTTGGGGCAATGCCCCGCAAAATGCCCTTTTAAGGGCTATGGGTAGTTTAGTTTAGGCTAGTTTTTTTTTTATTTTGAAGGGCCTTTTTTATTTTGATAGGGCTATTAGATTAGGTGTAATTAGTTTAAATATCTGATAATTTATTTTTTTATTTTGTGAAATTTAGTGTTTTGTTTTTTTGTAATTTAGTTAATTGTATTTAATTTACGTAATTGATTTAATTGTAGTGTAAGGTTAGGTGTTAGTGTAAGACAGGTTAGGTTTTATTTTACGGGTAAATTTGTATTTATTTTAGCTAGGTAGTTAGTAAATAGTTAATAACTATTTAGTAACTATTCTACCTAGTTAAAATAATAGTAGGTTTTATTTAGATTTATTTTAATTACATTAAAGTTAGGGGGTGTTAGGGTTAGACTTAGGTTTAGGGGTTAATACATTTAATATAGTGGCAGCGACGTTGGGGCGGCAGATTAGGGGTTAATAAGTGTAGGTAGGTTGCGCCTACATTGGGGGCAGGAGATTAGGGGTTAATAAAATTATGTAGGTGTAGGCGATGTTGGGGGCAGCAGATTAGGGGTTAATAAGTATAATGTAGGTGTCGGCGATGTCGGGGGTGGCAGATTAGGGGTAAATAAGTATAATGTAGGTGTCGGAGATGTTGGGGGTGGCAGATTAGGGGTTAATAAGTGTAAGATTAGGGGTGTTTAGACTCAGGGTTTATGTTAGGGTGTTAGGTGTAAACATAAATTTAGTTTCCCCATAGGAATCAATGGGGCTGCGTTACGGAGCTTTATGCTCCTTTATTGCAGGTGTTAGACTTTTTATCAGCCGGCTCTCCCTATTGATGTCTATGGGGAAATTGTGCACAAGCACGTAAAACCAGCTCACCGCAGCACTGGTATTGGAGTGCGGTAGGGAGCTCAATTTTGCTCTATGCCGGGTTTTTGTAAACCTGTAATACCAGCGCTGTAGGTAAGTGAGCGGTGACAATAACTTGCAAGTTAGTACCAAGCAGCTCTTACCGCAAAACTCGTAATCTAGCCGATAGTTAACTATTACATTCTACATTCCGTTTCCATCCGCACCACTGCTAACCAATATTAATGCATCTTTTATGTTGTTATTATGGGCAGACTGTGCACTGTTTCATGTTCTCAACATGCATTATTGAACTCACCATCACAAACGTTTGTTACAGTTCAATAATATATGCACTGTTGTGAAGGATTTTGGACTTAGCGTGCATGGAGGCTCATCCCCTATGAAAAGCCATTCATGAATGCACAATCTTGTTTAAAAGCAGCAAGGCAGCGGGGTCATGAATTACAGTTTAGAAGAAGTTAAAATTCTGTAAAAAACGGCCTTTAACAAACAATAGAAAAAAAATCTTGTGAAAGTTGTAAAATGACCATATAGCAATAGAAACAGTGCACATAATAACAACATAAAAAAACATTAATATGGGTTAGCAGCGGTGTGGATAGAAACAGATTGTAAAAGTTAACTATGAAAGCCACAGCTAAACAATCTCCTGTAAAAAACAAGATAAAACTGCCTGTACTATTTGTGACAATAACAACAATGCAAGTGACTTACAAATATACAGCCAGATTACGAGTTTTGTGTTATGACTCAAAAAGCATTGTTATGGCCCATAACGATGCTTTTTCCCTACCGCTGATATTACAAGTCTTGTCAGAATAGCTGTACCGCACACCTTTTTGGCCGTCACGCAACGTCAGTACCGCACTTTAAATGGGACTTCCATAGCGCCGGTATTACGAGTTTTGCTGTGAGGCCAAAAAGTGAGCGGTACAGCCTAAAATGACAAGATCTGTACCGCCATCTAAATTCAGTAGTTATGAGTTTTATGCTACAAAGCTGTAACATAAAACTCATAACTAAACTGTTACAAAGTACACTAACACGGCTGGCGGTTCTACATGGGGGCCTAAAAATGTCCCTGGCTCCCCCCTGAGCTGGCCACTGAGCTTACTGAAACGCTGTCTAGTCACAGCATGGGGTTAACAAAGTGAAGTAAAACTTGTGCCCCCTTCCCTTTCAGATATGTGCTACAGTTCCCAGTTCCCGGGTTGTTGAGGGGGTGGGCGTCTTACAGCTGTAGCCTGCAGACAAGAGTTCCAGAAGTGTCACTGGTTGGTTTTGCAGACGTTCTCTCTAGCCTGTACACTGCCATAACAGAAGAGATGTAAGTCTGCCCTCTCACCTCCACAACTCTATAATGACTGCTGGAGTGTTTTCCTTATTTTTCTAATGTATGTAAATAATTATTTGACACCATTTCCATTGATTGTGCTATCTGAACTATGTAGCACTAGTTAAGTGCATAGACTTCTTTTTTTTATTCTCTTTTTCTCTACTCAGTGTGTGTATGTATGTGTGTATATATATATATATATATATATATGTATGTGTGTGTGTATATGTGTATGGATGTGTGTGTGTGTGTATATATATATATATGTATGTGTGTGTGTATATGTGTATGGATGTGTGTGTGTGTGTGTATATATATATATATACTGTATATATATATATATATATGTGTATGTATGTATGTGCGTGTGTGTATATATATATGTATATATATATATATGTATGTGTGTGTGTATATGTGTATGGATGTGTGTGTGTGTGTATATATATATATATATATATATATGTGTATGTATGTATGTGCGTGTGTACATATGTGTGTATATGTGTGTGCATGTATGTATGTGTGTGTATATATGTATGTGTATATGTGTGTATGTATGTATGTGTGTGTTATTTGAACTGTTTAAGAATATTTAGCAGACATAAGTATATGTAAATATGCTATAAATATGTGGACGTAAGTGGTTGGATGTGCACCAATTTTTTTTGTTTTGTAATTGTTTTGGGCACTTTGGTAGCACTCCCACAATATGGGGGGTAGTTATTAAGCCGTCTACTTTTCTGCCTTCGCCGGCCCAATACGCCCGCCTAAGCTCGCCTACCTTCGCCGCCGCGGACCTTGAATACGTTCGCCTAAGTTATCAAATAAAGATGTCAAAAAGCCGCGGGGCGATGAGCAGCGGACTGTGAGAGTTATCACTCATCCGATCTCGCTGCTCTTCGGCTTTTTCCCAGCTTTATTGCTAGCCTGTCACTAAGCACCCACACTAAACTACACTGTTCTATCCCTATACCGGTGCCCCCGGAGCCTCCCGCAACTCAATAAAGTTACTAACCCCTAAACCGCCGCTCCTAGACCCCGCCGCAACTCTGATAAATGTATTAACCCCTAAACCGCCGCTCCTAGACCCTGCCGCAACTCTGATAAATGTATTAACCCCTAAACCGCCGCTCCCGGACACCGCTGCCACCTACAGTATACCTAGTAACCCCTATCCTGCCCCCCCTATACCGTCGTCCTCTATAATAAAATTATTAACCCCTATCCTGCTGATCCCGCACCTCGCCGCAACTAAATAGTTTAACCCCTAAACCGCCGCTCCCTGAACCCGCCGCAACCTATATTAAACCTATTAACCCCTATCCTGCCCCCCCTACACCGTCGTCACCTATAATAAATTTATTAACCCCTATCCTGCCCCTCACTACACCGCCGCCACTGTAATAAAATTATTAACCCCTAAGTCTAACCCTAACCCTAACGCCCCCCTAACTTAAATATTAATTAAATAAATCTAAATAATATTACTCTTATTAACTAAATTAATCCTATTTAAAACTAAATACTTACCTTTAAAAGAAACCCTAATATAGCTACAATATAAATAATAATTATATTGTAGCTATCTTAGGATTTATTTTTATTTTACAGGCAACTTTCAATTTATTTTAACTAGGTACAATAGCTATTAAATAGTTATTAACTATTTAATAGCTTACCTAGCTAAAATAAACTGAAATTTACCTGTAAAATAAATCCTAACCTAAGTTACAATTACACCTAACACTACACTATACTTTAATAAATTATTCCTATTTAAAACTAAATACTTACCTATAAAATAAACCCTAATATAGCTACAATATAAATAATAATTATATTGTAGCTATCTTAGGATTTATATTTATTTTACAGGTAACTTTGTATTTATTTTAGCTAGTTAAAATAGTTATTAAATAGTTATTAACTATTTAATAACTACCTAGCTAAAAGAAATACAAAATTACCTGTAAAATAAATCCTAACCTAAGTTACAATTAAACCTTATACTACACTATCATTAAATTAATTTAATAAACTACCTACAAATAACTACAATTAAATACAATTACATAAACTAACTAAAGTAAAAAAAATAAAAAAAGCTAAGTTACAAAAAATAAAAAAATAAGTTACAAACATTTTAAAAATATTACAACAATTTTAAGCTACTTACACCTAATCTAAGCCCCCTAATAAAATAACAAACCCCCCCCAAAATAAAAAATGCCCTACCCTATTCTAAATTAAATAAAGTTCAAAGCTCTTTTACCTTACCAGCCCTTAAAAGGGCCATTTGTGGGGCTTGCCCCAAACAAAAACTGCTCTTTTGCCTGTAAAAGAAAAATACAACCCCCCCAACATTAAAACCCACCACCCACATACCCCTAATCTAACCCAAACCCCCTTACAAAAACCTAACACTAATCCCCTGAAGATCATCCTACCTTGAGTCGTCTTCACTCAGCCGAGCAGCGATGGAACCGAAGTGGACATCCGGAGCGGAAGAAGTTAATCCTCCAAGCGGCGCTGAAGAAATCTTCCATCCGATGAAGTCATCATCCAGGCGGCGCTGAAGAAGTCTTCGATCTGGGCGATGTCATCTTCCAAGAGGCGCTGAAGAGGTCTTCTATCCGGGCGATGTCATCTTCCAAGCCGGGTCTTGAATCTTCCTCCCGCCGACGCGGAACATCCTTCTTCACAGACGGACTACCGACGAATGAAGGCTCCTTTAAGGGACGTCATCCTATCAGCCAATCGGAATTAAGGTAGGAAAAATCTGATTGGCTGATGGAATCAGCCAATCAGATTCAAGTTCAATCCGATTGGCTGATCCAATCAGCCAATCAGATTGAGCTCGCATTCTATTGGCTGTTCCGATCAGCCAATAGAATGCGAGCTCAATCTGATTGGCTGAATGGATCAGCCAATTGGATTGAACTTGAATCTGATTGGCTGATTCCATCAGAATTGAGGGGACGACATCTTGGATGACGTCCCTTAAAGGAGCCTTCATTCGTCGGTAGTCCGTCGGTGAAGAAGGATGTTCCGCGTCGGCGAGAGGAAGATTCAAGACCCGGCTTGGAAGATGACATCGCCCGGATAGAAGACCTCTTCAGCGCCTCTTGGAAGATGACATCGCCCGGATCGAAGACTTCTTCAGCGCCGCCTGGATGATGACTTCATCGGATGGAAGATTTCTTCAGCGCCGCTTGGAGGATTAACTTCTTCCGCTCCGGATGTCCACTTCGGTTCCATCGCTGCTTGGCTGAGTGAAGACGACTCAAGGTAGGATGATCTTCAGGGGATTAGTGTTAGGTTTTTGTAAGGGGGGTTTGGGTTAGATTAGGGGTATGTGGGTGATGGGTTTTAATGTTGGGGGGGGTTGTATTTTTCTTTTACAGGCAAAAGAGCAGTTTTCTTTGGGGCAAGCCCCACAAATGGCCCTTTTAAGGGCTGGTAAGGTAAAAGAGCTTTGAACTTTATTTCATTTAGATAAGGGTAGGGCATTTTTTTATTTTGGGGGGTTTGTTATTTTATTAGGGGGCTTAGATTAGGTGTAAGTAGCTTAAAATTGTTGTAATATTTTTAAAATGTTTGTAACTTATTTTTTTATTTTTTGTAACTTAGCTTTTTTATTTTTTGTACTTTATTTAGTCTATGTAATTGTATTTAATTGTAGTTATTTGTAGGTAGTTTATTTAATTAATTTAATGATAGTGTAGTATTAGGTTTAATTGTAACTTAGGTTAGGATTTATTTTACAGGTAATTTTGTATTTCTTTTAGCTAGGTAGTTATTAAATAGTTAATATTTATTTAATAACTATTCTAACTAGCTAAATAAATACAAAGTTACCTGTAAAATAAATATAAATCCTAAGATAGCTACAATTTAATTATTATTTATATTGTAGCTATCTTAGGGTTTATTTTACAGGTAATTATTTAGCTTTAAATGGGAATAATTTATTTAAGTATAGTGTAGTGTTAGGTGTAATTGTAACTTAGGTTAGTTTTTATTTTACAGGTACATTTCTCTTTATTTTAGCTAGATAGCTATTAAATAGTTAATAACTATTTAATAGCTATTGAACCTGGTTAAAATAAATTGAAAGTTGCCTGTAAAATAAAAATAAATCCTAAGAGAGCTACAATATAATTATTATTTATATTGTAGCTATATTAGGGTTTATTTTACAGGTAAGTATTTAGTTTTAAATAGGATTAACTTAGTTAATAATAGAAATATTATTTTGATTTATTTAATTAATATTTAAGTTAAGGGGGTGTTAGGGTTAGTGTTAGACTTAGGTTTAGGGGTTAATAATTTTATTACAGTGGCGGCGGTGTAGTGGGGGGCAGGATAGGGGTTAATAAATTTAATATAGGTGGCGACGGTGTAGGGGGGGCAGGATAGGGGTTAATAAATTTAATATAGGTTGCGGTGGGCTCCGGGAGCGGCGGTTTAGGGGTTAATATGTATAGAGTAGCTTGCGGTGGGCTCCGGGAGCGGCGGTTTAGGGGGTAATAACTTTATTTAGTTGCGGTGGTGTAGGGGGGACAGATTAGGGGTGTTTAGACTCAGGGTACATGTTAGGGTGTTAGGTGCAGACAGCTCCCATAGAAATCAATGGGATGTCTGTCAGCAGCGAACTTGTACTTTCGCTATGGTCAGACTCCCATTGATTCCTATGGGATCCGCCGCCTCCAGGGGTGGCGGTTTCAAAACCAGGTACGCTGGGCCGTAAAAGTGCCGAGCGTACCTGCTAGTCATTTGATAACTAGCAAAAGTAGTGAGATTGTGCCGCACTTGTGTGCGGAACATCTGGAGTGACGTAAGAATCGATCTGTGTCAGACTGAGTCCGGCGGATCGAAGTTTATGTCACAAAATTCTACTTTTGCCGGTCTCGAGCCTTTGATAACTAAGGCAAATCAGCCTCGCCACAAATACGCTGCGGAATTCCAGCGTATTTGAGGTTGACGGCTTGATAACTACCCCCCTATGTGTGTTAAGATATAAACAGTCTTTTTGTGGTGTGCTTAACCAAAACCCTCTTGCTGTATATATATATATATATATATATATATATATATACACACACACACACAAACATACATACACATATATATAAACACCTATATATATATATATATATATATATACACACACACAAATTATAAATATATATATATATATATATATATATATATATATATATATATATATAAATATACACACACACACATATACTATATGTGTGTATATTATATATATATATATATGTCTATGAGTAAGGCCCCAGGCCGAAACATGTCAGACGCTTGTTACTGATGACTGTTATACTTTTAATTTGACCATTAAAGTTGGACTTTTTAATCTTCAGCACCGGATGATTTGCCTTTTTCTTCCATTATCAATTTTCCCCTTTAAAATCTATGGTGCAGTCATTGGAACAGTTTTGGATCGCTCAATATTATCACTGGAATTAATTCTTGGGTTTAACACGGCTCCTGAACAGCTGGAGTACAATTCACCATTTCAGGTTGGCGGAGCGGTATCGACCACGTCATAGACGTGCTGGGCTGGTTGCTGCTATGCATTTACGACATAGGCGGTTGCAGATGGAGTGAGGACGAGGCTGATCTTTTTCACCTGTCTTCTTGAGGCACGGCGTTGGTGGTGCTATATTGGAAGTTTCTGTTGTGACAGAAGACCCCCCTCACTTTTTTACCTGTATCCTGCATGATATATCTTGTTTGTTTCCGTTTTTTAATGTGCCCCTCTGTTTATTAAACACTGGCCCCACCTTGGCCCCCCCAGTAAAATTTGTCTAGAACCGCCACTGCTAACACCCATAAACTAACTATTAACCACTAAACCGAGGCCCTCCCGCATCGCAAAAACTATAAAAAATGTATTAACCCCTAATCTGCCGCTCCGGATATCGCCGCCAATTAAAAAATGTATTAACCCCTATTCTGCCGCTCCACGACATCGTCGCTACTATAATGAAATTATTAACCCTTAAAATGCCGACCTCCCGCATCGCAAACACTATTTAAATATTATTAACCCCTAATCTGCCGTCCGCCACACCACCGCTATAATAAACCTATTAACCCCTAACCCTAACACCCCCTAACTTAAATATAATTAAAATAAATCCAAATAAAACTTACTATTATTACCTAAATAATTCCTTTTTAAAACTAAATACTTACCTGTAAAATAAAACCTAAGCTAGCTACAATATAACTAATAATTACATTGTAGCTAGCTTAGGTTTTATTTTTATTTCACAAGTAGGTTTGTATTTATTTTAACTAGGTAGACTAGTTAATAAATAGTTATTAACTATTTACTAGCTACCTAGTTAAAATAAATACAAATGTATCTTTTAAATAAAACCTAACCTGAGTTACACTAACACCTAACGTTACAATAAAATTAAATAAATGAAATTAACAAAATACAATTATGTAAATTACAAAAAAAATAAACACTAAATTACACAAAATAAAAAAGTGATCAAAAATAAAAATGAATTACTCCTAATCTAATAGCCCTATCAAAATAAAAAAAGCCCCCCAAAATAAAAAAACCCCTAGCCTACACTAAACTGCCAATGGCCCTTAAAAGGGCCTTTTGTGGGGCATTGCCCCAAAGAAATCAGCTCTTTTACCTAAAAAAAATAATAATACAAACAACCCCCCAACAGTAAAACCCACCACCCGCAAAACCAAACCCCCCAAATAAAAATCTAAATAAACCTAAGCTCCCCATTGCCCTGAATAGGGCATTTGGATGGGCATTGCCCTTAAAAGAGCATTTAGCTCTTTTATATTGCCCAAACCCTAAGCTAAAAATAAAACCCACCGAATAAACCCTTAAAAAAACTTAACACTAACCCCTGACAATCCACTTACAGTTTTTGAAGACCGGACATCCATCCTCATCCATGAGGCAGAAGTTTTCATCCAAGCGGGCAGAAGTCCTCATCGAAGCCGGCAACAGCTAATAAGATTTTTTTCCCCCCTTAATTCCTATTGGCTGATAGAATTCTATCAGCCAATCGGAATGTAAGGGACGCCTTCTTGGATGACGTCATTTAAAGGGAAACTTAATTCTTCAGCGAACATCTTAAGAAGAAGATGCTCCGCGCCGGATGTCTTGAAGATGGACCCGCTCCGCGCCGGATGGATGAAGATAGAAGATGCCGTCTGGATGAAGACTTCTGCCCACTTGGATGAAGACTTCTGCCGCCTGGATGAGGATGGATGTCCGGTCTTCAAAAACTGTAAGTGGATCGTCGGGGGTTAGTGCTAGGTTTTTTTTACGGGTTTATTGGGTGGATTTTATTTTTAGCTTAGGGTTTGGGCAATGTAAAAGAGCTAAATGCCCTTTTAAGGGCAATGCCCATCCAAATGCCCTTTTCAGGGCAATGGTTAGCTTAGGTTTATTTAGATAGGTTTTTATTTGGGGGGTTTGGTTGTGTGGGTGGTGGATTTTACTGTTGGGGGGTTGTTTGTATTTTTTTTACAGGTAAAAGAGCTGATTTCTTTGGGGCAATGCCCTGCAAAAGGCCCTTTTAAGGGCCATTGGAAGTTTAGTGTAGGATTTTTTTTAATTTGGGGGGGTCTTTTTTATTTTGATAGGGCTATTAGATTAGGAGTAATTCGTTTTTATTTTTGATAATTTCTTTTTTTATTTTGTGTAATTTAGTGTTTATTTTTTTTGTAATTTAGATAATTGTATTTTGTTAATTTAATTTATTTAATTTTATTGTAATGTTAGGTGTTAGTGTAACTCAGGTTAGGTTTTATTTTTCAGGTAAATTTGTATTTATTTTAACTAGGTAGCTAGTAAATAGTTCATAACTATTTATTAACTAGTCTACCTAATTAAAATAAATACAAACTTACTTGTGAAATAAAAATAAAACCTAAGCTAGCTACAATGTAACTATTAGTTATATTGTAGCTAGCTTAGGTTTTATTTTACAGGTAAGTATTTAGTTTTAAATAGGAATTATTTAGGTAATAATAATAAGTTTTATTTAGATTTATTTTAATTATGTTAAAGTTAGGGGGTGTTAGGGTTAGACTTAGGGTTATGTTAGGGGTTAATATATTTATTTATTGTTAGTGATGTGGGAGGCCAGAGGTTTAGGGGTTAATAACTTTAGTATAGTGGCGACAACGACATTGAGGGTGGCAGATTAGGGGTTAATAAGTGTAGGTAGGTGGTGGCGGCGACGTTGGGGGCAGCAGATTAGGGGTTAATAAGTGTAGGTAGGTGGTGGCAGCGACGTTGGGGGCGGCAGATTAGGGGTTAATAAGTGTAGGTAGGTGGTGGCAGCGACGTTGGGGGCGGCAGATTAGGGGTTAATAAGTGTAGGTATGTGGTGGCAGCGACGTTGGGGGCGGCAGATTAGGGGTTAATAAGTGTAGGTAGGTGGCGGCGGCATTGGGGGCGGCAGATTAGGGGTGTTTAGACTGGGGTTTTATGTTAGGGTGTTAGGTATAAACATACATTTTTTTCCCCATAGACATCAATGTGGCTGCGTTACGGAGCTTTTGTTTCCTTGATCGCAGTTGTTAGGCTTTTTTTTGCCGGCTCTCCCCATTGATGTCTATGGGGAAATCGTGCACAAGCACGCCAAAAAAAACCGCTTGTATTTGGGTGAAGCATGGAGCTCAATGCAACCATATCACCCGCGCAAGCCGTTTTTTGCAAACCTGTAATAGCAGTGCTATGAAAGGTGAGCGGTGAAAATAACTTACATGTAATTAGAGAGCCAGCCATAACGCAAAACTCGTAATCTGGCTGATTAATAATTAAATACAGGTAGCCCTCAGTTTACGCCGGGGTTAGGTTCCAGAAGGAATGGTTGTAAATCGAAACCGTTGTAAATTGAAACCCAGTTTATAATGTAAGTCAATGGGAAGTGAGGGAGTTAGGTTCCAGGCTCCTCTCAAAATTGTCATAAGTAACACCTAATACGTTATTTTTAAAACTTTGAAATGAAGACTTTAAATGCTAAACAGAATTATAAACCTAATAAAATAATCACACAACACAGAATATATAATTAAACTAAGTTAAATGAACAAAAACATTTGCTAAACAGCATTATAAACCTAATAAAATAAGCACAACACAGACTTCACTTGCATTTTTCTGCAAAGAGTTCTTTCTATGCATTCCAATCTGGACTGATTTATAGACAGGAAGATCTTGTTCCTTTAAAAATCTGCTTGATAGCTCAGGTCTGGTTAAACTGATTAATTTCAGCTTGCTTGGCTTTGCTGCAACACAAGTGGACAGCTCCACCTACTGGCTATTTTAATAAATGCACTGCTTCTCAATACTTTTTAATAGCAGTCACATGACTGGAAAAAAAGGTTGTTATTCTGAAACAGTGTAAATTGAACCGTTGTAAACCGAGGGCCACCTGTATAATAAAATGCCATTTGTAGATGTTATTGTCTTGATGTGACTATGGAGACTGAGTGTTGAGAATGTATTGTGATGACAGTAGGTGAATGTCACCCATCCAATTAAGTATATTCTTTTGCAGAATAAACAAAGAGGTGACATTAATAGTCTCCCAGTTTCTATTTGGAAAACAGGCACTTATCACATGAAAAGTTATTTTCAGGAGTGTTTCGGTTGAAAACGCATTTACAGTGGTGGATTTTTAATAAACGATACAGCACTGTGATCACTCAAACTCAGCTCTCAATTCATTGAAAGATTATGATCAAGGCCATAGTAAGGACCACTTGGGAGCCGATGAGAGCTGATGGTTGCAAGCCAATCAGCAGAGCTCGTTGCACAGCTGTCATTATAGTGAAAAAAACACATGCTCATATGTCCATTTCAGACTTCAGAACAGTCAAATGCCCATTTCAAGATTAGACCCATGCCCCTGTAGCCAATATCAGTCATATGTCCACATCTAACAGTCCATAAGCAATTTGGAAGAAAAAAATTAAAGCACTCACCAATCAACTGTGAGCAAGATGTGGATAATCTCACCACCCAGGTCTTGTCCTTCCACAAACCTCATAGCAAATAGAGACATAGAAGATTTACCTTTCAGCTTTCACAGGTGGTGCTAAAAAGCCAGCTGTATCCTTAAGTTGATGTGTGTCACAATTCATTGAGTTAGCCCGAGGTAAAATAAAAAAAACTTTTATTGTGTCATATTAAAACCATACAGACACATTGATCCTAATGCCCATATACTCTGACGCTTTTCACACGGAACCCGTGCTATATTAAAGATATTGAATGCAATGGCCATTCAACATATTATAAACTTAATGTTCAGGGGGAGTGGTGTTAATCACAGGTGTTAGTAGTTAACAACTACTATTCGGTTTTCCATATAGTTTCGCTACTTATTAATTAACTTTAGCTTTAAAAAGGCTAGCTGCCTACGTTTACTATCTGTTGAGGACCGGAAGTGACGTATCGGCTTATGCAGCCTATCCAAAAAAAGGAATAAAAAGATGACGTAGTCATATGACTCATCCGTTACTAGGTGAAATAACTAACTGGTATCCACAGGTCCTTAGTATAGATTCTTTCGGCTAGATTACGAGTTTTGCGTTAGAGGCTATGCGGTGCTAACGAGCAGTTTTCTCTCACTGCTCACTTACCTACAGCGCTGGTTTACGGGTTTTTACAAACCCGGCGTTAAAAGGCGAGAAGTGAGCGTTGAGCAAAATTGTGCTCCTTACCGCACTCCAATACCAGCGCTGCTTAAGTCAGCGGTGAGCTGGTCGTACGTGCTGGTGCACGATTTCCCCATAGGAATCAACGGGGAGAGCCGGCTGAGAAAAAGTCTAACACCTGCAAAAAAGCAACGTAAAACTCAGTAACGCAGCCCCATTGATTCCTATAGGAAAATAAAATTTATGCTTACACCTAACACCCTAACACGAACCCAGAGTCTAAACACCCCTAATCTTACACCCTAATCTGCCGCCCCCGACATCGCCAACACCTAAATTCTACTTATTAACCCCTAATCTGCTGCCCCCAACATCGCTGACACTTACATTATATTTATTAACCCCTAATCTGCCGCCCCCAATGTCGCCTCAACCTACCAACACTTATTCACCCCTAATCTGCCGCCTCCAAAGTCACTGCCACTATAATAAACATATTAACCCCTAAACCACCGCACTCCCACCGTGCAGACATTAGTTAAATATTATTAACCCCTAATCTGCCATCCCTAACATCGCCGCCACCTACTACATTTATTAACCCCTAATCTGCCGCCACCAACGTCGCCGCCACTATACTAAATGTATTAACCCCTAAACCTAAGTCTAACCCTAACCCTAACACCCCCTAACTTAAATATAATTACAATTAATCTAAATAAAAATGAATATTATTACCTAAATAAATCCTATTTAAAACTAAATACTCACCTATAAAATAAACCCTAAACTAGCTACAATATAACTAATAGTTATATTGTATCTATCTTAGGGATTATTTTTATTTTACAGGCAAGTTTGTATTTATTTTAACTAGGTACAATCAGCCAATAGGATTGAGCTCGCATTCTATTGGCTGATTGGAACAGCCAATAGGATTGAACTTCAATCCTATTGGCTGATTGCATCAGCCAATAAGATTTTGTCTACCTTAATTCCGATTGGCTGATATAATTCTGTCAGCCAATCAGAATTTAAGGGATGCCATCTTGGATGACGTCACTTAAAGGAACCGTCATTCAGTAAGAAGACTCCGGATGAAGAGGATGCTCCACGTCGGATGTCTTGAAGATCGAGCCGCTCCGCGATAGAAGATGCCGTCTGGATGAAGACTTCTGCCCGTCTGGAGGACCACTTCGCCCCGGCTTGGATGAAGACTTCTCCCGGCTTTTTTGAGGACTTCGGCCCGGTTGGATGAAGACTTCTCCCGGCTTTTTTGAGGGCTTCGGCCCGGTTGGATGAAGACTTCTGCCGCTTTCTTGAGGATGGATGTCCGGTCTTCAGAACAGTAAGTCGATCTTCAGGGGGTTTTCAGGGCAATGGGAAGCTTAGTTTTTTTAGATAGTATTTTATTTGGGGGCTTGGTTGTGTGGGTGGTGGGTTTTACTGTTGGGGTTTATTTTTGTATTTTTTTAACAGGTAAAAGAGCTGATTACTTTTGGGCAATGCCCCGCAAAAGGCCCTTTTAGGGGCTATTGATAGTTTAGTTTAGGCTAGGGTTTTTTTTTTATTTTGGGGGGGCATTTTTATTTTGATAGGGCTATTAGATTTGGTTTAATTAGTTTAAATATCTTGTAATTTGTTTATTATTTTCTGTAATATAGTGGTTTTTTTGTACTTTAGCAAATTTAATTTAATTTATTTAACTGTTTTTAAATTAGTTAATTTATTTAATTGTAGGGTTAGGTTAGGTGTTATTGTAACTTAGGTTAGGTTTAATTTTACAGGTACTTTTGTATTTATTTTAGCTATGTAGTTATTAAATAGTTAATAACTATTTAATAACTATTGTACCTAGTTAAAATAAATACAAACTTGCCTGTAAAATAATTATAAACCCTATCGCCTAGATTTGGAGTTCGGCGGTAAAAGGGCTGTTAACGCTCCGCGGGCTTTTTTCTGGCCGCACCATAAATTTAACTCTGGTATCGAGAGTTTAAACAAATGCTGCGTTAGGCTCCAAAAAAGGAGCGTAGAGCATTTTTACCGCAAATGCAACTCTCGATACCAGAGTTGCTTACGGACGCGGCCGGCCTCAAAAACGTGCTCGTGCACCATTCTCCCATAGGAAACAATGGGGCTGTTTGAGCTGTAAAAAAACCTAACACCTGCAAAAAAGCAGCGTTCAGCTCCTAACGCAGCCCCATTGTTTCCTATGGGGAAACACTTCCTACGTCTGCACCTAACACCCTAACATGTACCCGAGTCTAAACACCCCTAACCTTACACTTATTAACCCCTATTCTGCCGCCCCCGCTATCGCTGACACCTGCATATTTTTTTTTAACCCCTAATCTGCCGCTCCGTAAACCGCCGCAACCTACGTTATCCCTATGTACCCCTAATCTGCTGCCCCTAACACCGCCGACCCCTATATTATATTTATTAACCCCTAATCTGCCCCCCTCAACGTCGCCGACACCTGCCTACACTTATTAACTCCTAATCTGCCGAGCGGACCTGAGCGCTACTATAATAAAGTTATTAACCCCTAATCCGCCTCACTAACCCTATCATAAATAGTATTAACCCCTAATCTGCCCTCCCTAACATCGCCGACACCTAACTTCAATTATTAACCCCTAATCTGCCGAGCGGACCTGAGCGCTACTATAATAAAGTTATTAACCCCTAATCCGCCTCACTAACCCTATCATAAATAGTATTAACCCCTAATCTGCCCTCCCTAACATCGCCGACACCTAACTTCAATTATTAACCCCTAATCTGCCGAGCGGACCTCACCGCTACTATAATAAATGTATTAACCCCTAAAGCTAAGTCTAACCCTAACACTAACACCCCCCCTAAATTAAATATAATTTTAATCTAACTAAATAAATTAACTCTTATTAAATAACTTATTCCTATTTAAAGCTAAATACTTACCTGTAAAATAAATCCTAATATAGCTACAATATAAATTATAATTATATTATAGCTATTTTAGGATTAATATTTATTTTACAGGCAACTTTGTAATTATTTTAACCAGGTACAATAGCTATTAAATAGTTAAGAACTATTTAATAGTTACCTAGTTAAAATAATAACAAATTTACCTGTAAAATAAATCCTAACCTAAGATATAATTAAACCTAACACTACCCTATCAATAAATGAATTAAATAAACTACCTACAATTACCTACAATTAACCTAACACTACACTATCAATAAATAAATTAAATACAATTGCTACAAATAAATACAATTAAATAAACTAGCTAAAGTACAAAAAATAAAAAAGAACTAAGTTACAAAAAATAATAAAATATTTACAAACATAAGAAAAATATTACAACAATTTTAAACTAATTACACCTACTCTAAGCCCCCTAATAAAATAACAAAGCCCCCCAAAATAAAAAATTCCCTACCCTATTCTAAATTTAAAAAGTTACAAGCTCTTTTACCTTACCAGCCCTGAACAGGGCCCTTTGCGGGGCATGCCCCAAGAAATACAGCTCTTTTGCCTGTAAAAAAAAACATACCATACCCCCCCCAACATTACAACCCACCACCCACATACCCCTAATCCAACCCAAACCCCCCTTAAATAAACCTAACACTAAGTCCCTGAAGATCTTCCTACCTTGTCTTCACCATACCAGGTTCACCGATCCGTCCTGGCTCCAACATCTTCATCCAACCCAAGCGGGGGTTGGCGATCCATCATCCGGTGCTGAAGAGGTCCAGAAGAGGCTCCAAAGTCTTCCTCCTATCCGGCAAGAAGAGGACATCCGGACCGGCAAACATCTTCTCCAAGCGGCATCTTCAATCTTCTTCCATCCGGTGCGGAGCGGGTCCATCTTGAAGCAGGCGACGCGGATCCATCCTCTTCTTCCGTTGTCTCCCGACGAATGACGGTTCCTTTAAGGGACGTCATCCAAGATGGCGTCCCTCGAATTCCGATTGGCTGATAGGATTCTATCAGCCAATCGGAATTAAGGTAGGAATTTTCTGATTGGCTGATGGAATCAGCCAATCAGAATCAAGTTCAATCCGATTGGCTGATCCAATCAGCCAATCAGATTGAGCTCGCATTCTATTGGCTGTTCCGATCAGCCAATAGAATGCGAGCTCAATCTGATTGGCTGATTGGATCAGCCAATCGGATTGAACTTGATTCTGATTGGCTGATTCCATCAGCCAATCAGAAAATTCCTACCTTAATTCCGATTGGCTGATAGAATCCTATCAGCCAATCGGAATTCGAGGGACGCCATCTTGGATGACGTCCCTTAAAGGAACCGTCATTCGTCGGGAGACAACGGAAGAAGAGGATGGATCCGCGTCGCCTGCTTCAAGATGGACCCGCTCCGCACCGGATGGAAGAAGATTGAAGATGCCGCTTGGAGAAGATGTTTGCCGGTCCGGATGTCCTCTTCTTGCCGGATAGGAGGAAGACTTTGGAGCCTCTTCTGGACCTCTTCAGCACCGGATGATGGATCGCCAACCCCCGCTTGGGTTGGATGAAGATGTTGGAGCCAGGACGGATCGGTGAACCTGGTATGGTGAAGACAAGGTAGGAAGATCTTCAGGGGCTTAGTGTTAGGTTTATTTAAGGGGGGTTTGGGTTAGATTAGGGGTATGTGGGTTGTAATGTTGGGGGGGGTATGGTATGTTTTTTTTTACAGGCAAAAGAGCTGAAATCCTTGGGGCATGCCCCGCAAAGGGCCCTGTTCAGGGCTGGTAAGGTAAAAGAGCTTGTAACTTTTTTAATTTAGAATAGGGTAGGGAATTTTTTATTTTGGGGGGCTTTGTTATTTTATTAGGGGGCTTAGAGTAGGTGTAATTAGTTTAAAATTGTTGTAATATTTTTATTATGTTTGTAAATATTTTATTATTTTTTGTAACTTAGTTCTTTTTTATTTTTTGTACTTTAGCTAGTTTATTTAATTGTATTTATTTGTAGCAATTGTATTTAATTTATTTATTGATAGTGTAGTGTTAGGTTAATTGTAGGTAGTTTATTTAATTAATTTATTGATAGGGTAGTGTTAGGTTAATTGTAGGTAATTGTAGGTAGTTTATTTAATTAATTTATTGATAGGGTAGTGTTAGGTTTAATTATATCTTAGGTTAGGATTTATTTTACAGGTAAATTTGTTATTATTTTAACTAGGTAGCTATTAAATAGTTATTAACTATTTAATAGCTATTGTACCTGGTTAAAATAAATACCAAGTTGCCTGTAAAATAAATATTAATCCTAAAATAGCTATAATATAATTATAATTTATATTGTAGCTATATTAGGATTTATTTTACAGGTAAGTATTTAGCTTTAAATAGGAATCATTTATTTAATAAGAGTTAATTTATTTCGTTAGATGTAAATTATATTTAAGTTAGGGGGGTGTTAGTGTTAGGGTTAGACTTAGCTTTAGGGGTTAATACATTTATTAGAATAGCGGTGAGCTCCGCTCGGCAGATTAGGGGTTAATAATTGAAGGTAGGTGTCGGCGATGTTAGGGAGGGCAGATTAGGGGTTAATACTATTTATGATAGGGTTAGTGAGGCGGGTTAGGGGTTAATAACTTTATTATAGTAGCGCTCAGGTCCGCTCGGCAGATTAGGGGTTAATAAGTGTAGGCAGGTGTCGGCGACGTTGAGGGGGGCAGATTAGGGGTTAATAAATATAATATAGGGGTCGGCGGTGTTAGGGGTAGCAGATTAGGGGTACATAGGGATAACGTAGGTGGCGGCGCTTTGCGGTCGGAAGATTAGGGGTTAATTATTTTAAGTAGCTGGCGGCGACGTTGCGGGGGGCAGGTTAGGGGTTAATAAATGTAATACAGGGGTCGGCGGGGTTAGGGGCAGCAGATTAGGGGTACATAAGTATAACGTAGGTGGCGGTCGGCAGATTAGGGGTTAAAAATTTAAATCGAGTGGCGGCGATGTGGGGGGAGCTCGGTTTAGGGGTACATAGGTAGTTTATGGGTGTTAGTGTACTTTAGGGTACAGTAGTTAAGAGCTTTATGAACCGGCGTTAGCCAGAAAGCTCTTAACTCCTGCTATTTTCAGGCGGCTGGAGTTTTGTCGTTAGAGCTCTAACGCTCACTTCAGAAACGACTCTAAATACCGGCGTTAGAAAGATCCCATTGAAAAGATAGGATACGCAATTGACGTAAGGGGATCTGCGGTATGGAAAAGTCGCGGCTGAAAAGTGAGCGTTAGACCCTTTAATCACTGACTCCAAATACCAGCGGGCGGCCAAAACCAGCGTTAGGAGCCTCTAACGCTGGTTTTGACGGCTACCGCCGAACTCCAAATCTAGGCCTAAGATAGCTACAATGTAACTATTAGTTATATTGTAGCTAGCTTAGGGTTTATTTTATAGGTAAGTATTTAGTTTTAAATAGGAATTATTTAGGTAATAATATTAATTTTTATTAAGATTTATTATAATTATATATAAGTTAGGGGGTGTTAGGGTTAGACTTAGGTTTAGGGGTTAATACATTTAGCATAGTGGCGGCGACGTTGGGGGCGGCAGATTAGGGGTTAATAAATGTAGGTAGGTGGCGGCGATGCTAGGGACTGCAGATTAGGGGTTAAGAATATTTAACTAGTGTTTGCAAGGCGGGAGTGCGGCGGTTTAGGGGTTAATATGTTTATTATAGTGCCAGCGATGTCCGGGGCGGCAGATTAGGGGTTAATAATTTTATTTTAGTGTTTGTGATGCAGGAGGGCCTCGGTTTAGGGGTTAATAGGTAGTTTATGGGTGTTAGTGTACTTTTTAGCACTTTAGTTATGAGTTTTATGTTACGGCGCTGTACCATAAAACTCTTAACTACTGACTTTTAAATGTGTTACGGTAGAGGGTGTACAGCTCACTTTTTGGCCTCCCAGGATAGACTTGTAATATCAGCGCTATGGAAGTCCCATAAAAAAAGACTTTACAAAGTTTACGTAAGTCGTTTTGCGGTAAGGCCAAAGAAGTGTGCGGTGCCCCTAAACCTGCAAGACACGAAAAAGCAGCGTTAGGACCTGTTAATGCTGCTTTTCCAGCCTAACGCACAACTCATAATCTAGCCGTTAAACAGTTATACACCTTCCATGTATCAAATTGTTTCAAAATATTTTTTTTCCGTATACTGTTACACTCCTAAATTATACTAGAGTATCCATTTAAATAACTTGCTAAAGCGTGGAAATTTATATAGTAGCGAAACAAAATCCCCTTACTGCAGGCTTTTTAAGTACCCTGAACAAAGAAGAAACCATCGCCTAGATTTAGAGTTTGGCGTTAGCCGTCAAAACCAGCGTTAGAGGCTCCTAACGCTGGTTTTGGGCTACCACTGGTATTTAGAGTTTTGTAGGTAAGGGTCTAACGCTCACTTTCCAGCTGCGACTATTCCATACCGCAGATCCCTCTACCCCAATTGCGTAGCCTATCTTTTCAATAGGATCTTTCTAACGCCGATATTTAGAGTCTTGGCTGAAGTGAGCGTTAGAAATCTAACGACAAAACTCCAGCCGCAGAAAAAAGTCAGGAGTTAAGAGCTTTATGGGCTAACGCCGGTTCATAAAGCTCTTAACTACTGTGCTCTAAAGTACACTAACACCCATAAACTACCTATGTACCCCTAAACCGAGGTCCCCCCACATCGCCGCCACTCTATTAAAATTTTTTAACCCCTAATCTGCCGACCGCACACCACCGCAACCTACATTATCCCTATGTACCCCTAATCTGCTGCCCCTAACACAGCCGACCCCTATATTATATTTATTAACCCCTAATCTGCCGCCCCCAACGTCGCCGCCAGCTACCTACAATTATTAACCCCTAATCTGCCGACCGGACCTCACCGCTACTATAATAAATGTATAAACCCCTAATCTGCCTCACTCCCGCCTCAATAACCCTATAATAAATAGTATTAACCCCTAATCTGCCCTCCCTAACATCGCCGACATCTAACTTCAAGTATTAACCCCTAATATGCCGACCGGACCTCACCGCTACTCTAATAAATTTATTAACCCCTAAAGCTAAGTCTAACCTTAACACTAACACCCCCCTAAATTAAAACAGAATTTATGTTTACCTGATAAATTACTTTCTCCAACGGTGTGTCCGGTCCACGGCGTCATCCTTACTTGTGGGATATTCTCCTCCCCAACAGGAAATGGCAAAGAGCCCAGCAAAGCTGGTCACATGATCCCTCCTAGGCTCCGCCTTCCCCAGTCATTCGACCGACGTAAAGGAGGAATATTTGCATAGGAGAAATCATATGATACCGTGGTGACTGTAGTTAAAGAAAATAAATCATCAGACCTGATTAAAAAACCAGGGCGGGCCGTGGACCGGACACACCGTTGGAGAAAGTAATTTATCAGGTAAACATAAATTCTGTTTTCTCCAACATAGGTGTGTCCGGTCCACGGCGTCATCCTTACTTGTGGGAACCAATACCAAAGCTTTAGGACACGGATGATGGGAGGGAGCAAATCAGGTCACCTAGATGGAAGGCACCACGGTTTGCAAAACCTTTCTCCCAAAAATAGCCTCAGAAGAAGCAAAAGTATCAAATTTGTAAAATTTGGTAAAAGTGTGCAGTGAAGACCAAGTCGCTGCCTTACATATCTGATCAACAGAAGCCTCGTTCTTAAAGGCCCATGTGGCTTTCAGGAGGCTGCCGTCCGGCAGTCTCATAAGCCAATCTGATGATGCTTTTAAGCCAAAAAGATAGAGAGGTAGAAGTTGCTTTTTGACCTCTCCTTTTACCAGAATAAACAACAAACAAGGAAGATGTTTGTCTGAAATCCTTTGTAGCATCTAAATAGAATTTTAGAGCACGGACAACGTCCAAATTGTGTAACAAACGTTCCTTCTATGAAACTGGATTCGGACACAAAGAAGGTACAACTATCTCCTGGTTAATATTTTTGTTGGAAACAACCTTCGGAAGAAAACCAGGCTCAGTACGTAAAACCACCTTATCTGCATGGACCAGATAGGGCGGAGAACACTGCAGAGCAGATAACTCAGAAACTCTTCTAGCGGAAGAAATTGCAACCTAAAACAAAACTTTCCAAGATAATAACTTAATATCTACGGAATGTAAGGGTTCAAACGGAACCCCTTGAAGAACTGAAAGAACTAGATTAAGACTCCAGGGAAGAGTCAAAGGTCTGTAAACAGGCTTGATTCTAACCAGAGCCTGAACAAACTCTTAAACGTCTGGCACAGCTGCCAGCCTTTTGTGAAGTAAAACAGATAAAGCAGAGATCTGTCCCTTCAGAGAACTCGCAGAAAATCCTTTCTACAAACCTTCTTGTAGAAAGGAAAGAATCTTAGGAATTTTTATCTTGTTCCATGGGAATCCTTTAGATTCACACCAACAGATATATTTTTTCCATATATTATGGTAAATTTTTCTAGTTACAGGCTTTCTAGCCTGAATAAGAGTATCTATTACAGAATCTGAAAACCCACGCTTTGATAAAATCAAGCGTTCAAACTCCAAGCAGTCAGTTGGAGGAAAACCAGATTCGGATGTTCGAATGGACCCTGAATAAGAAGGTCCTGTCTCAAAGGTAGCTTCCATGGTGGAGCCGATGACACATTCACCAGGTCTGCATACCAAGTCCTGCGTGGCCACACAGGAACTATCAAGGTCACCGAAGCCCTCTCCAGATTGATCCTGGCTACCAGCCTGGGAATGAGAGGAAACGGTGGGAATACATAAGCTAGGTTGAAGATCCAAGGTGCTACTATTGTATCCAATAGAGTCGCCTTGGGATCCCTGGATTTGGACCCGTAACAAGGGACCATGAAGTTCTGACGAGAGGCCATCAGAACCATGTCTGGAATGCCCCATAATTGAATTATTTGGGCAAAGATTTCCAGATGGAGTTCCCACTCCCCCGGATGCTCCTCCATCGCCAGGGAACTCCTTGTTACCCCCTGATGGTTGATATATGTAACAGTCGTCATGATGTCTGATTGAAACCTTATGAATTTGGCCTTTGCTAGTCGAGGCCAAGCCTTGAGAGCATTGAATATCGCTCTCAGTTCCATTATGTTTATCGGGAGAAGAGAGTCTTCCCGAAACCATAGACCCTGAGTTTTCAGGGGTTCCCAGACCGCGCCCCAGCCCACCAGACTGGCGTCGGTCGTGACAATGACCTATTCTGGTCTGCAGAAGCTCATTCCCTGTGACAGGTTGTCCAGGGTCAGCCACCAACGGAGTGAATCTCTGGTTATTTGATCTACTTGTATCGTCGGAGACAAGTCTGTATAATCCCCATTCCACTGTCTGAGCATGCACAGGTGCAATGGTCTTAGATGAATTCGTGCAAAAGGAACTATGTCCATTGCCGCAACCATCAAACCTATTACTTCCATGGACTGCGCTATGGAAGGAAGAAGAACAGAATGAAGTACCTGACAAGAGCTTAGAAGTTTTGATTTTCTGGCCTCTGTCAGAAAAACCTTCATTTCTAAGGAAACTATTATTGTTCCCAAGAAGGGAACTCTTGTTGACGGGGACAGAGAACTTTTTTCTATGTTCACTTTCCACCTGTGAGATCTGAGAAAGGCTAGGACAATGTCCGTATGAGCCCTTGCTTTTGACAGAGACGACACTTGAATCAGGATGTCGTCCAAGTAAGGTACTACTGCAATGCCCCTTGGTCTTAGCACCGCTAGAAGGGACCCTAGTACCCTTGTGAAAATCCTTGGAGCAGTGGCTAATCCGAATGGAAGTGCCACAGGTAATGCTTGTCCAGAAAGGCGAACCTTAGGAACCGAAAATGTTCCTTGTGGATAGGAATACGTAGGTACGCATCCTTTAAGTCCACCGTGGTCATGAATTGACCTTCCTGGATGGTAGGAAGGATCGTTCGAATGGTTTCCATTTTGAATGATGAAACCCTTAGAAACTTGTTTAGAATCTTGAGATCTAAAATAGGTCTGAATGTTCCCTCTTTTTTGGGAATTATGAACAGGTTGGAGTAAAAACCCATCCCTTGTTCTCCTAATGGAACAGGATGAATCACTCCCATGCTTAACAGGTCTTCTACACAGTGTAAGAATGCCTGTTCGAAGATAATTGAGACCCGTGGAACCTTCCCCTTGGGGGTAGTTCCCTGAATTCCAGGAGATAACCTTGAGAAACTATTTCTAGCGCCCAAGGATCCTGAACATCTCTTGCCCCAGCCTGAGCAAAGAGAGAAAGTCTGCCCCCCACCAGATCCTTCCCAGATCGGGGGCCAACACTTCATGCTGTTTTGGTAGCAGTGGCAGGTGACTTGGCCTGCTTACCCTTGTTCCAGCCTTGCATCGGCCTCCAGGCTGGCTTGGTTTGAGAAGTATTACCCTCTTGCTTAGAGGGTGTAGAATTTGAGGCTGGTCCGTTTCTGCGAAAGGGACGAAAATTTGGCTTCTTTTTAGCCTTAAAAGACCTATCCAGAGGAAGGGCATGGCCCTTTCCCCCAGTGATGTCTGAAATAATCTCTTTCAAGTCAGGGCCAAACAGTGTTTTACCCTTGAAAGGGATGTTAAGCAAAAGCGCTCTGCGCGCCACGATAGCAAACCCTGAATTATTCGCCGCTAATCTAGCTAATTGCAAAGCGGCATCTAAAATAAAAAAGAGTTAGCCAATTTAAGAGCTTGAACTCTGTCCAAAACCTCCTCGTACGAAGATTCTTTATTGAGCGACTTTTCTAGTTCTTCGAACCAGAAACACGCAACTGTAGTGACAGGAACAATGCATGAAATTGGTTGTAGAAGGTAACCTTGCTGAACAAACATCTTTTTAAGCAAACCCTCTAACCTTTAATCCATAGGATCTTGAAAACACAACTATCTTCTATAGGAATAGAAGTGCGTTTGTTTAGAGTAGAAACCGCCCCCTCGACCTTGTGGACTGTATGCTATAAGTCCTTTCTGGGGTCGACTATAGGAACTAATTTCTTAAATATAGGGGGAGGACAAAAGGTATGCCGGGCCTTTCCCACTCCTTATTTACTATGTCCGCCACCCGCTTGGGTATAGGAAAAACATCGGGGGGCACCGGAACCTCTAGGAACTTGTCCATCTTACCTAATTTCTCTGGAATGACCAAATTGTCACAATCATCCAGAGTAGATAATACCTCCTTAAGTAGTTTAAATTTAAATTTAAAAGTTACAATATCAGGTTCTGCTTGTTGAGAAATTTTCCCTGAATCTGAAATTTCTCCCTCAGACAAAACCTCCCTCCTGGCCCCTTCAGATAGGTGTGAGGGAATGTCAGAACAGATATCATCAGCGTCCTCTTGCTCTTCAGTGTTTAAAACAGAGCAATCACGCTTTCTCTGATAAGTAGGCATTTTGGAAAAAATGCATGCAATAGAATTATCCATTACAGCCATTAATTGTTGTATGGTAATAAGTATTGGCGCACTAGATGTACTAGGGGCCTCTTGTGTGGGCAAAACTGGTGTAGACACAGAAGGGGATGATGCAGTGCCATGCTTACTCCCCTCATTAGAGGAATCATCTTGGGCAATATCATATCTATGGCATTATTATCCCTACTTTGTTTGGACATTATGACACAAATATATCACATATATTTAAATGGGGAGACACATTGGCTTTCATACATATAGAACATCGTTATCTGATGGTTCAGACATGTTAAACAGGCTTAAACTTGTGAACAAAGCACAAAAAAACGTTTTACAATAAAACCGTTACTGTCCCTTTAAATTTCAAACTGAACACACTTTATTACTGAATATGTGAAAAAGTATGAAGGAATTGTTCAAATTTCACCAAAATTTCACCACAGTAACTTAAAGCCTTAAAAGTATTGCACACCAAATTTGAAAGCTTTAACCCTTAAAATAACGGAACCGGAGCCGTTTTTACATTTAACCCATATACAGTCCCAGGTATCTGCTTTGCTGAGACCCAACCAAGCCCAGAGGGGAATACGATACCAAATGATGCCTTCTATAAGCTTTTTCAGTGGTTCTTAGCTCCTCACACATGCATCTGCATGCCATGCTTTCCAAAAACAACTGCGCATTAGAGGCGCGAAAATGAGGCTCTGTCTATGACTAGAAAAGGCCCCCAGTGAAAAAGGTGTCCAATACAGTGCCTGCCGTTTTTATTAAAACAATCCCCAAGATTTAACAACTATTAAAAGTAATAATCTGCCAAATATACTTAGTAAAGTAATCGTTTTAGCCCAGAAAAATGTCTACCAGTTTTTTAAGCCCTAATGAAGCCCTTTATTCTTTTACTTAAACTAAGAAAATGGCTTACCGGTTCCCATAGGGAAAATGACAGCTTCCAGCATTACCGAGTCTTGTTAGAAATGTGTCATACCTCAAGCAGCAAAAGTCTGCTCACTGTTTCCCCCAACTGAAGTTAATTCCTCTCAACAGTCCTGTGTGGAAACAGCCATCGATTTTAGTAACGGTTGCTAAAATCATTTTCCTCTTACAAACAGAAATCTTCATCTCTTTCCTGTTTCAGAGTAAATAGTACATACCAGCACTATTTTAAAATAACAAACTCTTGATTGAAGAATAAAAACTACATTTAAACACCAAAAAACTCTAAGCCATCTCCGTGGAGATGTTGCCTGTACAACGGCAAAGAGAATGACTGGGGAAGGCGGAGCCTAGGAGGGATCATGTGACCAGCTTTGCTGGGCTCTTTGCCATTTCCTGTTGGGGAGGAGAATATCCCACAAGTAAGGATGACGCCGTGGACCGGACACACCTATGTTGGAGAAATATAATTTAAATCTAACAAAATAAAATAACTCTTATTAAATAAATTATTCCTATTTAAAGCTAAATACTTACCTGTAAAATAAACCCTAATATAGCTACAATATAAATAATAATTATATTGTAGCTATTTTAGGATTAATATTTATTTTACAGGCAACTTTGTATTTATTTTAACCAGGTACAATAGCTATTAAATAGTTATTTACTATTTAATAGCTACCTAGTTAAAATAATTACAAAATTACCTGTAAAATAAATCCTAACCTAAGTTACAATTAAACCTAACACTACACTATCAATAAATTAATTAAATAAAATACCTACAATTATCTACAATTAAACCTAACACTACACTATCAATAAATTAATTAAATACAATACCTACAAATAAATACAATTAAATAAATTAACTAAAGTACAAAAAATAAAAAAGAACTAAGTTACAAAAAATAAAAAAATATTTACAAACATTAGAAAAATATTACAACAATTTTAAACTAATTACACCTACTCTAAGCCCCCTAATAAAATAACAAAGCCCCCCAAAATAAAAAAATGCCCTACCCTATTCTAAATTAAAAAAGTTCAAAGCTCTTTTACCTTACCAGCCCTTAAAAGGGCCTTTTGCGGGGCATGCCCCAAAGAAAACTGCTCTTTGCCTGTAAAAGAAAAATACAACCCCCCCAACATTAAAACCCACCACCCACATACCCCTAATCTAATCCAAACCCCCCTTAAAAAAACCTAACACTACCCCCCTGAAGATCATCCTACCTTGAGTCGTCTTCACTCAGCCGAGCCACCGATGGAACTGAAGAGGAGATCCGGAGCGGCAGAAGTGATCCTCCAAGGGGCGCTGAAGAAGTCTTCCATCCGATGAAGTGATCCTCCAAGCGGCGCTGAAGAAGTCTTCCATCCAATGAGGTGATCCTCCAAGCGGCGCTGAAGAAGTCTTCCATCCGGGCGATGTCATCTTTCAAGCGGGGTCTTCAATCTTCTTTCTTCAGGATCCATCTTCATTCCACCGACGCGGAACATCCTTCTTCCCCGACGGACTACCGACGAATGAAGGCTCCTTTAAGGGACGTCATCCAAGATGGCGTCCCTCGAATTCTGATTGGCTGATAGGATTCTATCAGCCAATCGGAATTAAGGTAGGAAAATTCTGATTGGCTGATTGAATCAGCCAATCAGATTCAAGTTCAATCCGATTGGCTGATCAGCCAATCAGAATTTTCCTACCTTAATTCCGATTGGCTGATAGAATCCTATCAGCCAATCGGAATTCAAGGGACGCCATCTTGGATGAGGTCCCTTAAAGGAGCCTTCATTCGTCGGTAGTCCGTCGGGGAAGAAGGATGTTACGCGTCGGCGGAATGAAGATGGATCCTGAAGAAAGAAGATTGAAGACCCCGCTTGGAAGATGACATCGCCCGGATGGAAGTCTTCTTCAGCGCCGCTTGGAGGATCACTTCATCGGATGGAAGACTTCTTCAGCGCCGCTTGGAGGATCACTTCATCGGATGGAAGACTTCTTCAGCGCCCCTTGGAGGATCACTTATGCCGCTCCGGATCTCCTCTTCAGTTCCATTGGTGGCTCGGCTGAGTGAATGACGACTCAAGGTAGGATGATCTTCAGGGGGGTAGTGTTAGGTTTTTTTAAGGGGGGTTTGGGTTAGATTAGGGGTATGTGGGTGGTGGGTTTTAATGTTGGGGGGGGTTGTATTTTTCTTTTACAGGCAAAAGAGCAGTTTTCTTTGGGGCATGCCCCGCAAAAGGCCCTTTTAAGAGCTGGTAAGGTAAAAGAGCTTTGAACTTTTTTAATTTAGAATAGGGTAGGGCATTTTTTTTGTATTTTGGGGGGCTTTGTTATTTTATTAGGGGGGTTAGATTAGGTGTAATTAGCTTAAAATTGTTGTAATATTTTTTAAATGTTTGTAACTTATTTTATTATTTTTTGTAACTTAGCTTTTTTTAATTTTTGTACTTTAGTTAGTTTATGTAATTGTATTTAATTGTAGTTATTTGTAGTTAATTTAATGATAGTGTAGTGTTAGGTTTAATTGTAACTTAGGTTAGGATTTATTTTACAGGTAATTTTGTATTTCTTTTAGCTAGGTAGTTATTAAATAGTTAATAACTATTTAATAACTATTCTAACTAGCTAAAATAAATACAAAGTTGCCTGAAAAATAAATATAAATCCTAAAATAGCTACAATATAATTATTATTTATATTGTAGCTATATTAGGGTTTATTTTATAGGTAAGTATTTAGTTTTAAATAGGAATAATTTATTAAAGTATAGTGTAGTGTTAGGTGTAATTGTAACTTAGGTTAGTTTTTATTTTACAGGTAAATTTCTCTTTATTTTAGCTAGGTAACTATTAAATAGTTAATAACTATTTAATAGCTATTGTACCTGGTTAAAGTAAATTGAAATTTGCCTGTAAAATAAAAATAAATCCTAAAATAGCTACAATATAATTATAATTTATTTTGTAGCTATATTAGGGTTTATTTTACAGGTAAGTATTTAGCTTTAAATAGGAATAATTTATTTAATAAGAGTTAATTTATTTAGTTAGATTTAAATTATATTTAACTTAGGGGGGTGTTAGTGTTAGGGTTAGACTTAGCTTTAGGGGTTAATACATTTATTAGAGTAGCGGTGAGGTCCGGTCGGCAGATTAGGGGTTAATACTTGAAGTTAGGTGTCTGCGATGTTAGGGAGGGCAGATTAGGGGTTAATACTATTTATTATAGGGTTATTGAGGCGGGAGTGAGGCGGATAAGGGGTTAATACATTTATTATAGTAGCGGTGAGGTCCGGTCGGCAGATTAAGGGTTAATAAGTGTAGGTAGGTAGCGGCGACATTGGGGGGGCAGATTAGGGGGTAATAAATATAATATAGGGGTCGGCGGGGGTTAGAGGCAGCAGATTAGGGGTACATAGGGATAACATAGGTTGCGGCGGTGTACGGAGCGGCAGATAAGGGGTTAAAAAAATATGGAGGTGTCAGCGATAGCGGAGGCGGCAGGTTAGGGGTTAATAAGTGTAAGGTTAGGGGTGTTTAGACTCGGGGTACATGTTAGGGTGTTAGGTGCAGACTTAGGAAGTGTTTCACCATAGGAAACAATGGGGCTGCGTTAGGAGCTGAACGCTGCTTTTTTTTTTTTTTCCAGCTCAAAATGCCCCATTGTTTTCTATGGGGGAATCGTGCACGAGCAAGTTTTTGAAGCTGGCCGCATCTGTAAGCACCGCTTGTATTGAGAGTTGCAGTGGCGGTAAATATGCTATAAGCTCCCTTTTGGAGCCTAACGCAGCCCTTCTGTGAACTCTAAATACCAGCGGTATTTAAAAGGTGTGGGAGAAATAAAGCACGCGTAGCTAACGCACCCCTTTGGCCGCAGAACTCTAAATCTAGCCGCATGTATTTACAACAAATTACTATAAACCTATAGTTAAATAATAAAAACAAAAAATGAAAAACTTGATTTACATTTAATAAATATGGACTTGTGTAGTGTGTTATTATCAAATCGTTGAACGGTGTACGAAAAACATATTTTGAAACAATTGGATACATAGAAGGTGTAGAACTGTTACAATTTAAAAATCTATACTAAGGACCTGTGGATACCAGTTAGTTATTTCACCTAGTAACAGATGAGTCATATGACTACATCATCTGTTTATTCCTTTTTTTGGATAGGCTGCGTAAGCTGATACGTCACTTCCGGTCCTCAACAGAGATTAAACGTAAGCAGCTAGCCTTTTTAAAGCTAAAGTTAATTAATAAGTAGCGAAACAACAAGGAAACAGTGAGATCTAACTTTTGGGACATTCTTATACGTGTAAAGTTGTAAGTATATCCTGTTTTTCGTTTCCATATGGAAAACCGAGCAATAGTTAACTACTAACACCTGTGATTAACACCACTCCCTCTGAACATTAAGTGTATATTTGGCCATTGTATTCAATGTCTTTGATAAAGCACGGGTTCCGTGTGAAACGCGTCAGAGTATATGGGCATTAGGATCAATGTGTCTGTATGGTTTTAATATGACACAATAAAAGTTTTTTTTATTTTAACTCGGGCTAACTCAATAAATTGTGACACGCTTTTTAGCACCACCCGTGAAAACCGAAAGGTAAATCTTCTATGTCTATGTGTCCACATGAGACCCATGCCCCCTGCAGCTAATGTCAGTCATATGCCCATTTCAGACTTCAGATCAGACCCAGGCCCCTGTAGTCAGTATCAGCCTTATAACTATATAATACCCATGCCCCTGTAACCCTTGTAAGCCATTTACCCACATCAAACCCATACACCCATAAGCTGTGTTAATTGTATGTCCACATTCAATCTAGATGTGTACAAAATTCTGTGTTGGATCTAAATGCATTAAAAAAACACAGTTTACCTTTGGTAATTTTTTGCACAAAGAATGCATAAAGAATAACTAAATTTTATCTACATCAATCATTTAAGTTTCCTTTTTTTCTTTTTTACTGGACAATAAGATTAATAAATGGACACCAATCAAAAAGCAGCACACACACATAGCTGTGCCACCAGACTTTTACCATGTGTTTAACACCCTTGCATGGGTAAAACAAAGGCACACAATTTGTGCAATAATAAAATGCTATATAGTATTTGTAATAGTAGATTTGTCCCAGGTAATGAAGCTTATATCTTACTTTTAATGAAAACAAATTCATAAAAAAACATAAAATGTGGAAAGAACCTGTTTGCTAGTGTCCTTGGTGTTACTAATGCACAATACACTCTGTGCCTGCTCTATAGTGCTATATAGAAGTACGTAATAGCTCAATGCAGGATGACAGCCAGTAACTGGCACATGCCCAGTAACTCAGATATGGTTCTGGTGCCCTCCAGAACTCATTCCAAAACCTATTACTAAGAAGATGACAAACAGCAAGACAGACGGAGCATAAAATACTCATAAAGTAGATTCCCTTTATGCTGCAATTAACTGTGACTTCTGCACACAATTCATATCCCTGTATAAAAGGTACTGCATAAGCTAATATGGCTTAGATTTTTATGTAAACACAATATTAAACCAACCATAAAGGCTCTGGTTTTAAGGTACCTTTTACAGTTCATTCAACTGTCTCTATTTATTTGCAATTTATACTCGCCATAGAGACGTGTAATGTGTTGGTGCTTGTGTAACAGAGCATATTATGAACATAGGACGGTTCTCATAGGAAATATCATACTAGTTACCTAATTTATCCCCCCAGCCAAGCATAACGCACTATCCTACTGCTGGGACCCAATCACTGGCCCCTATTTCAGTACATAGCAATTGGTGGGAACTTTTTGTCTTCTTTATCTAAGTCCTTACAATCCATCAGAAAAGTAAAATCACTCAAATTACAACATTAATATAGGAAAATCTCTATAGCGTGTAAACAGTTTTGGGAAACAGGTTTTATGGGGGGAGGGGGTGATAAGCCAATCACAAACCTTACCTCCTGTGGTGTCATATTACAGCCACTGAAGCAGAGGCGCCAGAGCACACTCTCCTTGCAGTATGGCTTGTGATTGGCTGTATCACCCGCTGCATCAATTATGGTGACTTTTCAAGGGACATTAAAAACACCTTTTGCTTTTCTATAAAAAAACAAAACCAAAAAACCTGTGGTTTGTCTCAACCTCCCTAGAGAGGCAAATAAACAAATTCTGTAATCTACTTTTCCAAAAGCGGCATATTGCTATTTGATTTGCACATTTTTAAACTTTTACAGTATTTACTTTTTTTCTTCCTATGGAGCATAGGACAAGTTCAATCTATTGCACAAAAGCAAGATGTCCCTTTCATATGATACATTTGCAGTACTCAGTGCTAGGTTTGAAAAGTTTTGTCTTTTTTTTTTCTTTTTCAAAAAGGCCCATTTAAAGTGATGGTAAAGTTTTAAAGGGATATGAAACTCAAGTTTTTTTTCTTGGTTTTCTTGGTATCTTTATTTGAAAAGCATGACTGTAAGCTTCGAAGCCGGTCAATTTTTGGTTCAGCACCTGGGTAGTGCTTATTGATTGGTGGCTAAATGTAGCCACCAATCAGAAAGCTCTACCCATGGTGCTGAACCCAAAATAGGACGGCTCCTAAGCTTACAGTCATGCTTTTCAAATAAAGATTCCAAGAAAACAAAGAAAAATTGATAATAGGAGTAAATTAGAAAGTTGCTTAAAATTGTATGCTCTATCTGAATCATGTAGGAAAAAAATCTGTGTTTTTATATCACTTTAAGGATTTCTTAATATATAAAGTTAGCTCCAAATTAAATATAAACAGACATGCTTTAAGGTTAGCTTAACATAGTAGGATCTGAATTTGCACTGATCGTATTGTGTTGAATTTGCATAAGATTAATTCCACGATCGTCCGTGTTCTTCCTCATTCAGATCTTCATGAAGGATCCGAATGCACACCCCTATTTTATGTTATTGTAAAATTGCACATAATTGTTTATAATTATTTCATTACATTCACATACTTAAGTCCCCTGCCTGCCCCTCTATACCATGTTTTATCTAACAATTACGTATAGGTAACTCATCCATTCTTAAGCGCTGCAGACTGAAATGTGTGCATGCTCATGATGGCAAGGTTGCAGTGAAAGGCAATGAGCGCTGATTAATTACTTACAACTCCTCCTTACCATTGGGGGAATGCGCACATTTATTTCAATCTGTCGTGAGGCAATGCTTAGGATTGGATGAGTGACCTAAATGTCAACAGTAGAAAAAAATACTTGAGTATTTAAATTTTATTAAATTAAAAATAATTATATATTTACAATTAGATAAGAGTGTGTATGTATATATTTAGTCATAGGCTAACATCCTATATTATAAAAGGCCAGGTATGTTTGTCCGATGCAGTCATGCACAGTAGAGACTGCAGAGCGAAACAAACATACCTGGCTGTAAGGATCAGTGACCTGCCTCTCTCTGCTGCGATCTCGCTAAAAGTAGCTTGATTGCTCTATTTCGGCATGTCCCACGAGTGGGGCAGTGCAGAAATAGTCTGCATTGAGCAGCGATGTTGCCGATTGCTGGTGGCGTGGGAGGGTTAGGAGGGAGGCGGGTGGCTGGCCCATCGCTGGAGGGGGGTGGGAGGGGCGATACGCTACAGAAAAAAATACTCACAGCGGCAGGGAGGATGGATGAGAGAGAGAAGATCGGGAGAGGGGATCGGGAGGGGGGATGAGGGAGAGGGGAACATACCTGGCCTTACACATTTTGGCCGTGTGCACGGCTTTAAGACCAGTTATACAGGGAGTGCAGAATTATTAGGCAAGTTGTATTTTTGAGGATTAATTTTATTATTGAACAACAACCATGTTCTCAATGAACCCAAAAAACTCATTAACCCCTTAATGACCGAGGACGTACGCCATACGTCCTCAGAAAAAAGGCAGTTAACGCCTGAGGACGTATGGCGTACGTCCTCGGTTTGGAAAGCAGCTGGAAGCAATCCTCATCGGGGGGCGGGATCGGGGGCGGCAAAGTCAGGGGCGCGCACAGACACGCACGCGTGCACGGGGGGCGGCGGGCGGGCGCGTGCACGGGGAGGGAGCGGGTGGGAACCACTTACACTACACTATGTAAGTGGGAGGAAGAGGGGGAATACATGCCCCAAAAAAAGTAATCTAAGGGATCTGGGAGGGGGTGGGGGTAGGGGTTGGTCGTGGGAAAGCTACACTACAGAAAACCATACAAAAATAAAATAAAAAACAGAAAATATATTGTAAACTGGGTACTGGCAGACAGCTGCCAGTACCCAAGATGGCCCCCAATAATGCAGAGGGGGGTTAGAGAGCTGTTTTGGGGGGGATCAGGGAGGTTGGGGGCTAAGGGGGGATCCTACAAAGCATATGTAAATATGCTAAAGATTTTTTTTATTTTTTTTTAAAAAAAAACACGTTTATTTTAGTACTGGCAGACTTTCTGCCAGTACTTAAGATGGCGGGGACAATTGTGGGGTGGGGGAGGGAAGGGAGCTGTTTGGGAGGGATCAGGGGGTCTGATGTGTCAGGTGGGAGGCTGATCTCTACACTAAAGCTAAAATTAACCCTGCAAGCTCCCTACAAACTACCTAATTAACCCCTTCACTGCTAGCCATAATACACGTGTGATGCGCAGCAGCACTTAGCGGCCTTCTAATTACCAAAAAGCAACGCCAAAGTCATATATGTCTGCTATTTCTGAACAAAGGGGATCCCAGAGAAGCATTTACAATTATTTGTGCCATAATTGCACATGCTGTTTGTAAATAATTTCAGTGAGAAACCTAAAATTGTGAAAAATTTAGCGTTTTTTTTTAATTTGATCGCATTTGGCGGTGAAATGGTGGCATGAAATATACCAAAATGGGCCTAGATCAATACTTGGGGTTGTCTACTACACTACACTGAAGCTAAAATTAACCCTAGAAGCTCCCTACATGCTCCCTAATTAACCCCTTCACTGCTGGGCATAATACACGTGTGGTGCGCAGTCGCATTTAGCAGCCTTCTAATTAGTAAAAAGCAAAACCAAAGCCATATATGTCTGCTATTTATGAACAAAGGGGATCCCAGAGAAGCATTTACAACCATGTATGCTATAATTGCATACGTTTTTTGTAAATAATTTCAGTGAGAAACCTAAAGTTTGTGAAAAAGTTAACAATTTTTTTTATTTGATCGCATTTGGCGGTGAAACGGTGGCATGAAATATACCAAAATGGGCCTAGATCAATACTTTGGGATGTCTTCTAAAAAAAAATATATACATGTCAATGGATATTCAGGGATTCCTGAAAGATATCAGTGTTCTAATGTAACTAGCGCTAATTTTGAAAAAAAGTGGTTTGGAAATAGCAAAGTGCTACTTGTATTTATGGCCCTATAACTTGCAAAAAAAGCAAAGAACATGTAAACATTGGGTATTTCTAAACTCAGGACAAAATTTAGAAACTATTTAGCATGGGTTTTTTTTGGTGGTTGTAGATGTATAAAAGATTTTGGGGGTCAAAGTTAGAAAAAGTGTGTTTTTTTCCATTTTTTCCTCATATTTTATAATTTTTTTTATAGTAAATTATAAAATATGATGAAAATAATGGTATATTTTGAAAGTCTATTTAATGGCGAGAAAAACAGTATATAATATGTGTGGGTACATTAAATGAGTAAGGGGAAAATTACAGCTAAACACAAACACCGTAGAAATGTAAAAATAGCCTTGGTCCCAAACGGACAGAAAATGGAAAAGTGCTGTGGTCATTAAGGGGTTAATATCAAAGCTGAATAGCTTTGGAAGTAGTTTTTAGTTTGTTTATAGCTATTTTAGGGGGATATCTGTGTGTGCAGGTGACTATTACTGTGCATAATTATTAGGCAACTTAACAAAAAACAAATATATACCCATTTCAATTATTTATTTTTACCAGTGAAACCAATATAACATCTCAACATTCACAAATATACATTTCTGACATTCAAAAACAAAACAAAAACAAATCAGTGACCAATATAGCCACCTTTCTTTGCAAGGACACTCAAAAGCCTGCCATCCATGGATTCTGTCAGTGTTTTGATCTGTTCACCATCAACATTGCGTGCAGCAGCAACCACAGCCTCCCAGACACTGTTCAGAGAGGTGTACTGTTTTCCCTCCTTGTAAATCTCACATTTGATGATGGACCACAGGTTCTCAATGGGGTTCAGATCAGGTGAACAAGGAGGCCCTGTCATTGGATTTTCTTCTTTTATACCCTTTCTTGCCAGCCACGCTGTGGAGTACTTGGACGCGTGTGATGGAGCATTGTCCTGCATGAAAATCATGTTTTTCTTGAAGGAGGCAGACTTCTTCCTGTACCACTGCTTGAAGAAGGTGTCTTCCAGAAACTGGCAGTAGGACTGGGAGTTGAGCTTGACTCCATCCTCAACCCGAAAAGGCCCCACAAGCTCATCTTTGATGATACCAGCCCAAACCAGTACTCCACCTCCACCTTGCTGGCGTCTGAGTCGGACTGGAGCTCTCTGCCCTTTACCAATCCAGCCACGGGCCCATCCATCTGGCCCATCAAGACTCACTCTCATTTCATCAGTCCATAAAACCTTAGAAAAATCAGTCTTGAGATATTTCTTGGCCCAGTCTTGACGTTTAAGCTTGTGTGTCTTGTTCAGTGGTGGTCGTCTTTCAGCCTTTCTTACCTTGGCCATGTTTCTGAGTATTGCACACCTTGTGCTTTTGGGCACTCCAGTGATGCTGCAGCTCTGAAATATGGCCAAACTGGTGGCAAGTGGCATCTTGGCAGCTGCACGCTTGACTTTTCTCAGTTCATGGGCAGTTATTTTGCGCCTTGGTTTTTCCACACGCTTCTTGCGACCCTGTTGACTATTTTGAATGAAACGCTTGATTGTTCGATGATCACGCTTCAGAAGCTTTGCAATTTTAAGAGTGCTGCATCCCTCTGCAAGATATCTCACTATTTTTGACTTTTCTGAGCCTGTCAAGTCCTTCTTTTGACCCATTTTGCCAAAGGAAAGGAAGTTGGCTAATAATTATGCACACCTGATATAGGGTGTTGATGTCATTAGACCACACCCCTTCTCATTACAGAGATGCACATCACCTAATATGCTTAATTGGTAGTAGGCTTTCGAGCCTATACAGCTTGGAGTAAGACAACATGCATAAAGAGGATGATGTGGTCAAAATACTCATTTGCCTAATAATTCTGCACTCCCTGTATATAAAGCAATATTTAATACTTTACCCTCACTGTTCAGACAGGCTTCTTATTAATACTTGTGGTCTTAAATAATTTCTTAAGCTTTTTGAGAAATTTGTAGCTAAACACAATTAAAGAAAAACATCATAAAAGGTATATGTTAAGATATGTAATGCAAGGTTAGTTGAATGTTACATTTTAAATACATTTAAAGGTAACAACCTACATTATAGAATCTTACATTACCATAAAATAAACTCTTATGTGTCAAAGGCATCTTAGCAGGAAATGAGTTTAACAAAAAAAAAAGTAATTAAGCAGTGACTAATTATACCTTATTATCGTAATTAGTAATAACAAAAGCTTCTTCATGCGACCGTGCCAAGTGATTGATTAATGCATCTTGCTGTAAATAGATTTGTGATTAGTAACAAGGTTTCTGCAATAAATCATGATCTTTATGTAGTATAGAATGTTCAGTCTTAAAATTAGTGGTGCTACATTATAGTTATTGCTATATTAACTTGTCCTAACTATCCATTGGCAATGATTGATATATAAACAAATAAAACTATTAAAATGTTACCACTGTACCTTATGGAAGATGTTCAGTTTCAATAGTTCAATAATTCACAGAAGGTGTAGGAACATTTCAAGGAGGATGATGGGCTCCTAAAATGTTATTTCTGACTGCAAACAAATATTTTTAAAAAGTATGATGTATCACACAAAGGCCCAGGCATGTCCTCTATGGCTCATTAAAGTTCTGTCTGACATCTAAAAATAAATCTGGTACTTATATTTTAAGGATCTTTGTCTTTCCTTGAATATGATAAAGTTTTATGACTAGATGAATTCGGCTAGGTCCCATCAGTACATTCCTTCTCTGGAGCTGACTTTAAAGGGCAAGCGTACTGCAAAATTGTTTTCCCTTAATGCATTTCCAGGAGTAAAACAATGTATGGGATATGGCTTCTTTCATGTTCATGTTTGTATATGAAATAGCTGGTTTTGTTCTTGAAACCACAACCAATTAAAGGACCAGTCAACACAGTAGATTTGCATAATCAACAAATGCAAGATAACAAGACAATGCAATAGCACTTAGTCTGAACTTCAAATGAGTGGTAGATTTTTTTTCTGACAATTTTAAAAGTTATGTCTATTTCCACTCCCCCTGTACCATGTGACAGCTATCAGCGAATCACTAATGCATACACGTACCATTTGAGAGCCATCAGCAAATCACAAATGCATAAACGTACTATGTGACAGCCATCAGCAAATCACAAATGCATACACGTACTATGTGACAGTCATCAGCGAATCACAAATGCATACAAGTACTATGTGACAGCCATCAGCAAATCACAAATGCATACACGAACTATGTGACAGCCATCAGCAAATCACAAATGCATACACGTACTATGTGACAGTCATCAGCGAATCACAAATGCATACAAGTACTATGTGACAGCCATCAGCAAATCACAAATGCATACACGTACTATGTGACAGCCATCAGCAAATCACAAATGCATACACGTACTATGTGACAGTCATCAGCGAATCACAAATGCATACAAGTACTATGTGACAGCCATCAGCAAATCACAAATGCATACACGAACTATGTGACAGCCATCAGCAAATCACAAATGCATACACGTACTATGTGACAGTCATCAGCAAATCACAAATGCATACACGTACTATGTGACAGCCATCAGCAAATCACAAATGCATACACGTACTATGTGACAGCCATCAGCAAATCACAAATGCATACAGTACTATGTGACAGCCATCAGCAAATCACAAATGCATACACGTACTATGTGACAGTCATCAGCAAATCACAAATGCATACACGTACTATGTGACAGTCATCAGCAAATCACAAATGCATACACGTACTATGTGACAGCCATCAGCAAATCACAAATGCATACACGTACTATGTGACAGCCATCAGCAAATCACAAATGCATACACGTACTATGTGACAGTCATCAGCAAATCACAAATGCATACACGTACCATGTGACAGCCATCAGCAAATCACAAATGCATACACATACTATGTGACAGCCATCAGCAAATCACAAATGCATACACGTACTATGTGACAGCCATCAGCAAATCACAAATGCATACACGTACTATGTGACAGTCATCAGCAAATCACAAATGCATACACGTAATATATGACAGCCATCAGCAAATCACAAATGCATACACGTACTATGTGACAGTTACGTACTATGTGACAGCCATCAGCAAATCACAAATGCATACACGTACTATGTGACAGCCATCAGCAAATCACAAATGCATACACGTACTATGTGACAGCCATCAGCAAATCACAAATGCATACACGTACTATGTGACAGCCATCAGCAAATCACAAATGCATACACGTACTATGTGACAGCCATCAGCAAATCACAAATGCATACACGTACTATGTGACAGCCATCAGCAAATCACAAATGCATACCCGCTTATTCTGTGAATTCTTGCACATACTCAGTATTTGCTGATGACTCAAAAAGTTTAAATATAAAAAGACTGTGCACATTTTGTTAATGGAAGTAAATTGGAAAGTTGTTTAAAATGGCATGCTCTATCTGAATCATGAAAGTTTAATTTTGACTTGAGTGTCCCTTTAAGGGCCAGATTACAAGTGGAGCAAAAATGTTTGCGCCCGATCGATAAGGGGTTTATTGTGGAGCTTTGCGCTTGTCAGGCTTACAGCTGGTATTACAAGTTGAAGTAAACGCGATCACTTGAGCGCAGTCGCATTTTATGCTTGAATGATTACAGTGACTTCAGAGCTCTGGTTAACTGTTTCGAGAAACATAAGTTGAACAGAACACATGAAACAAATTAAAGGGGAGAACATTTTAGCGTACAATGTCCCTTTAACTATATGTTGTACCCCTCAACAGGGAAAACATGTTGATCTGAGCAAGGGGATGAAATAGACAACCATAAACGCTTTTTCATATTATTCTGTACACATTTGTTACAATATAGCTAAAAAATGTAAAGTATAAACTTATTTTTCTACCTTGTATGTAAAAATAATATTAATCAAATTAAAGGGACATAAAACCCTTTTATTTACAGTCTTGAAACAATATGCTGGGTGAATGTAAACATTTTTTTATGCTCAGTAAAGATGGGGAGATGAAGACAAACGTCATTCAGATCTCTGTTGGCCATAAATATACCCAGTTCCTGAGTAAGAGTCAGTGAATCAAGAGTTTTAAAAACTTGATTAGGGTTTTCAAGTCTAGGGGTCAGATTTATCAAGCAGCAGATGCTGCAATCTACCCCCGAAGTTAACTCATGAGCCACCACTGAGGTGGCGGACAGCAATCATCCCGATCAGATACGAATGTGCAGGGGGCGGCATTGCACAAGCATTTCACCAGAAATGCTTGTGCAATGTTAAATGCCGACAGTGTATGCTGTCAGCATTTAGCGATGTCGGGCAGACATGATTCGCCACAGCGAATCATATCTGCCCGCCACTTGATAATTCAGCCCCCATAACTAGATTACACTAACTGTTCTGTTCAAGAAAAATAATGAGACATTAACCTAAAAAAGGAAAAGAAAAGCTATTTCAAGATCCCAAAAAGCCTAAGGAACACTTTTCGGTGTACAGAACAAAATTGTGTAAGCATTTTCAGGGTTGTTTTGATACGTCCTATTCAGGGATTAGCAGATACTATCATTCTCAAACAACTCTGGGTTTATCTGTTTGCGTTTAAGTGATAGTAAACTTTACAGGTTTTAAAATCAAGTCGGGAATCTAAGCAATATTTTACATGGACTTTAAATAATCACTTCTAATGAAGATGTGCTGTAGATTACTTTTTATCTAGCCATGCCATTCTAATACCCTGAAATTCGGCCGCCCACTTCAAAAGTATTTTGTTTCCAATCAGCGCTCTAGCAAAAAATTTAGATTAAAAAGTAAGTTACAGCGCATCTTCAGTAGAAGTGATCAATAAAAGTCCTGGACCTGATTTGAAAACATGTAAAGTTTACCATCACTTTAAGGGAATTAGAGAGAGAGAGTAATGTATCTTCAGAACAATTTAATTCACTTTCAAGAATCCCTATTTACAGTAGGAGCAATATCATAGAAAAATTATGAATAGAGCATGATTTGGCGCAATTATGAAATGATCATAAATCAGCTTTGTTGAATTGAAAGGGACACAAAACCCATTTTTTCCTTTTATGATTCAGATAGAGCATACATTTTTTTAATAACTTTTCAATTTGTTTCTATTATCAAATTTGCTCCATTCTATAAGTATCCTTTGTTGAAGGAGCAGCAATGCACTAGTGGGAGGTAGCTGAACACATTAGTAAAAAATTGACAAAAGGCATATGTAGGCAGCCACTAATCAACAGCTAGCTCCCCACTCCTGAGCCTACCTAGGTATTCTTTTCAAAAGAGGAGCTTAGGACAGAAAGGGTTAAAGATATTTTGAGGGGTTGTGGCTATACATGCGATATGCTCCCTAAGCATTACAATACTCAGATGACAATTGAAATAGAACCATTATGAAATAGCTCAACATTGTAGCTGCTAACAGGATCATTCCAGCTCTGTTACCAACATTGGAAAGACAGAACAAGTGTTTTTAATGTATGAATGGATAGCGATTCAACCAATAAATATAAGGAATGAATGGTTACTTTGGATCCCTTTTTTCTATTTCAGTTTCAAATAATAAACTTAAACCAGAGATAAGCACTCTCCTTTTGGTTACATATCTGGTAACTAATTTCTCAGTCAGATTACCTTAACCCTGGATTCCTTTGCTATCAGGAGATCTGCATTTAAGTGACTTATGCAAGTTTATATTCATCTGGATACCAAGATTAAACTATTAAAAACGTATGTCTTTCTTTTCAATTTAAAAACAGTTACTTTCTATTACTTAATTGTTGTTTGTTTTGTAGGAGCTGATTAAAGTACTAGAGAGAGTTCAGCTACTAAGTTTAGTCTCATTGCTCTCTTACCCCTGGCCTTTGTTTGAACACTGTGTTTACATCCAGCGCTCTAGTAAGGGTTTGTTGTGATCTAGGCCTCTCAGCCATTAATTCCAACTTGTTTCAATCTGAAACAACAGCATTTCACCTCACACTGAGATGACGCATGCTAGGACAGGAAAGCGATTTGCTGTTTGTTGCACCCTCTCATACACCAACCTGTATTTGCATTGGTGGGCACTGTCCTGCATTTTTGAGGAGAAGAACCGCTTCAGACATTTGATTTAGTTTTACAAAGAATATATAAACAATTTGATACTCATATGATGTGGATCAGTGGAGGAAGCATCTCATTTTTTGAAATGGATCAATGAAAATTATATTAGCACTGCGGAATCTGTTGGTGTTCTACAAATAACCGATAATAATAATAATAATAGGTCTTAGATTTATAAACCAATCCAACAGCTGCTGCATTCATTTTTTTAAGGTGTCACTTTTATAGGAAGTGAGACAAGGAACATTAGAACTGAAATTTATAGGAAACCAATCGCAGGTAATATTCTCTTACGTCAAATGATGCAACTCCAAACATGTACCCTATCCTGTGGCCAAGGGTGAATTTATAAAGTTACAACTAAATTGTTTAGAGGAAATTCTGTATTATCAACAAGGTGATCTCTTAACTGAGTGGTTAAGGAGGTACACTAATATGGTGATCCATACAGCAAGGACAGAAGTGATTGATCGACATTCATTATTAGAAGACAACACTCAATCAAATAGATTTGAATTTAAAGTGATTGTAAAGTTTAAGGAATTAGTGCCCAGTATCTAAAAATAATCTTAAAAACGGGGGGTACTTTAATTCATTAAACACTGACGCTTCTTTTTTAAAATACTTACCTTTGCGTTATGGAAAACAGCCCGCCGATCCTCCACTCGCATCTTCTACTGTAGTTAGAATATCAATGACGAATCCGGCTTCCTCAAATCGTTGCGTGCCCAACGAGCTGGACGCCAAAGGGGTACGCAAAGACTGGAGAAAGCGGATTCATCATCAATATGCTAACTACAGTAGAAGATGCAGGCGGAGGATTGGCGGTCTGTTTTCCATAAAGGTATTTTAAAAAAGAAGCGTCATGGTAAAGTTTAATGAATTAAAGTGCCCCTGTTTTTAAGATTATTTTTAGATACCGGGTACTAATTCCTTAAACTTTACAATCACTTTAATAGCGTTACTTTTGTCACGAGTATTGAGCACAATAGGAAGATATTTGTAAAATTATACGAAAACATTTTCCACTTTTAGCAGCAGATGCCAAATTGGCGGTTTTGGTTCAAGCATTGGTGGAGAATGGTGAGACATTACACTATGGGGGTGGGTAAGCCCATCATAACTGCAGAAATTGCAGAACAAACACCAGCATCTTGGCACCTGACAAGTAACTTTTGTGCTTAGTTGTCCAGCTGTTGCCGAATGTTTCTTCTATTGCTGCCTGTACGGCAGCTGCTGACGGTCACCTGATGTGCCTGGGTGTGGTGAAACATGAGCAACTGTTTTTGCGCAGCCCTGGGTGACACCTTTCACCTGATGAAGAAATCCTTGCGTCTCTGTTTAATACTGAGGGATAAATGAATAGATTTTTGTTTAGGCTAATACACTGGTTTTCCAACCTGTCATCAGGCCTCCCTAACAGGCCAGATTTAGAGGATATCTGAACTACAGTACAGGTAAAATAATCGACTGATTAGTAAACATTTTTATTTTACCTGCTCTTATCCAAGGTAATCCTGAAAACATGGCCTGTTGGGGAGGCTTGAGGACAGGTTTGAAAGCCAGTGGGCTAATAAAATAACTTATTGATGTCTTCTGAACAGAAACGCATCACAGTAAAAACAGAATTTATGCTTACCTGATAAATTACTTTCTCCAACGGTGTGTCCGGTCCACCGCGTCATCCATAACTTGTGGGAATATTCTCTTCCCCAACAGGAAATGGCAAAGAGCACAGCAAAAGCTGTCCATATAGTCCCTCCTAGGCTCCGCCCACCCCAGTCATTCGACCGACGGACAGGAGAAAAAACAGGAGAAACTATAGGGTGCAGAAACTATAGGGTGCCGTGGTGACTGTAGTTAAAGAAAGAAATTCATCAAACCTGATTAAAAAACCAGGGCGGGCCGTGGACCGGACACACCGTTGGAGAAAGTAATTTATCAGGTAAGCATAAATTCTGTTTTCTCCAACATTGGTGTGTCCGGTCCACGGCGTCATCCATAACTTGTGGGAACCAATACCAAAGCTTTAGGACACGGATGAAGGGAGGGAGCCAATCAGGTTACCTAAACGGAAGGCACCACGGCTTGCAAAACCTTTCTCCCAAAAATAGCCTCCGAAGAAGCAAAAGTATCAAATTTGTAGAATTTGGCAAAAGTGTGCAGGGAAGACCAAGTCGCTGCCTTACATATCTGATCAACAGAAGCCTCGTTCTTGAAGGCCCATGTGGAAGCCACAGCCCTAGTAGAGTGAGCTGTGATGCGTTCAGGAGGCTGCCGTCCGGCAGTCTCATAAGCCAATCGGATGATGCTTTTCAGCCAAAAGGAAAGAGAGGTAGCAGTAGCTTTTTGACCTCTCCTCTTGCCAGAATAAACGACAAACAGAGAAGACGTTTGTCTGAACTCCTTTGTTGCTTCTAAATAGAACTTTAAAGCACAAACTACATCTAAATTGTGTAACAAACGTTCCTTCTTTGAAACTGGATTCGGACACAAAGAAGGCACAACTATTTCCTGGTTAATATTCTTGTTAGAAACAACCTTTGGAAGGAAACCAGGTTTAGTCCGCAAAACAACCTTATCTGAATGGAACACCAGATAGGGCGGATTACACTGCAGAGCAGATAACTCAGAAACTCTTCTAGCAGAAGAAATAGCAACCAAAAACAGAACTTTCCAAGATAACATCTTGATATCTATGGAATGTAGAGGTTCAAACGGAACCCCTTGAAGAACTGAAAGAACTTAATTCAGACTCCAGGGAGGAGTCAAAGGTCTGTAAACAGGCTTGATCCTGACCAAAGCCTGAACAAAAGCTTGAACATCTGGCACAGCTGCCAGTCGTTTGTGTAGCAAAACAGATAAAGCAGAAATCTGTCCCTTTAGAGAACTCGCTGATAATCCCTTATCCAAACCCTCTTGGAGAAAGGAAAGGATCCTAGGAATTTTGATCTTACTCCATGAGAATCCCTTGGATTCACACCAACAGAAATATCTTTTCCATATTTTATGGTAAATTTTTCTAGTTACAGGTTTTCTGGCTTGTACCAGAGTATCTATCACAGAATCCGAAAACCCACGCTTAGATAAAATTAAGCGTTCAATTTCCAAGCCGTCAGCTGGAGGGAAACTAGATTTGGATGTTCGAATGGACCCTGTACTAGAAGATCCTGTCTCAAAGGTAGCTTCCATGGTGGAGCCGATTACATATTCACCAGGTCTGCATACCAAGTCCTGCATGGCCATGCAGGAGCTATCAAGATCACCGAGGCCCTCTCCTGTTTGATCCTGACTACCAGCCTGGGAATGAGAGGAAACGGTGGAAACACATAAGCTAGGTTGAAGGCCCAAGGCGCTACTAATGCATCCACTAGAGTCGCCTTGGGATCCCTGGATCTGGACCCGTAGCAAGGAACCTTGAAGTTCTGACGAGACGCCATCAGATCCATGTCTGGAATGCCCCATAATTGAGTCAACTGGGCAAATATCTCCAGGTGGAGTTCCCACTCCCCCGGATGGAATGTCTGACGACTCAGATAATCCGCCTCCCAGTTTTCCACTCCTGGGATGTGGATCGCAGATAGGTGGCAGGAGTGATCCTCCGCCCATTTTATGATTTTGGTCACTTCTCTCATCGCCAGGGAACTCCTTGTTCCCCCCTGATGGTTGATGTAAGCAACAGTCGTCATGTTGTCTGATTGGAATCTTATGAATCTGGCCTTTGCTAGTTGAGGCCAAGCCCTGAGAGTATTGAATATCGCTCTCAGTTCCAGAATGTTTATCGGGAGAAGAGACTCTTCCCGAGACCATAGACCCTGAGCTTTCAGGGAGTCCCAGACCGCGCCCCAACCCACTAGACTGGCGTCGGTCGTGACGATGACCCACTCTGGTCTGCGGAAGCTCATTCCCTGGGACAGGTGATCCTGGGTTAGCCACCAACGGAGTGAGTCTCTGGTCTTCTGATCTACTTGAATCACTGGAGACAAGTCTGTATAGTCCCCATTCCACTGTTTCAGCATGCACAGTTGTAATGGTCTTAGATGAATTTGCGCAAAAGGAACTATGTCCATTGCTGCAACCATCAACCCTACTACTTCCATGCACTGAGCTATGGAAGGTCGTGGAACAGAGTGAAGAACTTGACAAGCGTTTAGAAGTTTTGACTTTCTGACATCTGTCAGGAAAATCTTCATTTCTAAAGAATCTATTATTGTCCCCAAGAAAGGAACTCTTGTCGACGGAGACAGGGAACTCTTTTCTATGTTCACCTTCCACCCGTGAGATCTGAGAAAGGCCAGAACGATGTCTGTGTGAGCCTTTGCCTTTGAAAGAGACGACGCTTGTATCAGAATGTCGTCCAAGTAAGGTGCCACTGCAATGCCCCTTGGTCTTAGAACCGCTAGAAGGGACCCGAGTACCTTTGTGAAAATCCTTGGAGCAGTGGCTAGCCCGAATGGGAGAGCCACAAACTGGTAATGTTTGTCCAGAAAGGCGAACCTTAGGAACTGATGATGATCTTTGTGGATAGGAATATATAGATACGCATCCTTTAGATCCACGGTAGTCAAAAATTGACCCTCCTGGATTGTAGGTAAAATCGTTCGAATAGTTTCCATTTTGAACGATGGCACTCTGAGAAATTTGTTTAGAATCTTTAAATCCAGAATTGGTCTGAAAGTTCCCTCTTTTTTGGGAACTACAAACAGATTTGAGTAAAACCCCATTCCTTGTTCCACAGTTGGAACTGGGTGTATCACTCCCATTTTTAAAAGGTCTTCTATACAATGTAAGAATGCCTGTCTCTTTATTTGGTTTGAAGATAAGTGAGACATGTGGAACCTTCCCTTTGGGGGTAGTTCCTTGAATTCCAGAAGATAACCCTGAGAAACTATTTCTAGTGCCCAGGGATCCTGAACATCTCTTGCCCAAGCCTGAGCGAAGAGAGAGAGTCTGTCCCCTACTAGATCCGGTCCCGGATCGGGGGCTACTCCTTCATGCTGTTTTGGTAGCAGCAGCAGGCTTCTTGGCCTGCTTACACTTGTTCCAGCCTTGCATCGGTTTCCAAGCTGGTTTGGTTTGCGAAGCATTACCCTCTTGTCTAGAGGCTGCAGAGTTGGAGGCCGGTCCGTTCCTGAAATTGCGAAAGGAACGAAAATTAGACTTATTCTTGGCCTTGAAAGGCCTATCTTGTGGGAGGGCGTGGCCCTTACCCCCAGTGATGTCTGAGATAATCTCTTTCAATTCTGGCCCAAAAAGGGTTTTACCCTTGAAAGGGATATTAAGCAATTTTGTCTTGGAAGATACATCCGCTGACCAAGACTTTAGCCAGAGCGCTCTGCGCGCCACAATTGCAAACCATGAATTTTTCGCCGCTAATCTAGCTAACTGCAAAGCGGCATCTAAAATAAATGAATTAGCTAACTTAAGTGCGTGAATTCTGTCCATAACCTCCTCATACGGAGTCTCTCTACTGAGCGACTTTTCTAGTTCCTCGAACCAGAACCACGCTGCTGTAGTGACAGGAATAATGCACAAAATAGGTTGCAGGAGGTAACCTTGCTGTACAAAAATCTTTTTAAGCAAACCCTCCAATTTTTTATCCATAGGATCTTTGAAAGCACAATTATCCTCGATAGGAATAGTAGTGCGCTTAACTAGTGTAGAAACTGCCCCCTCGACCTTAGGGACTGTCTGCCATAAGTCCTTTCTGGGGTCGACCATAGGAAATAATTTCTTAAATATAGGAGGGGGGACAAAAGGTATGCCGGGCTTCTCCCACTCCTTATTCACTATGTCCGCCACCCGCTTGGGTATAGGAAAAGCGTCGGGGTGCACCGGAACCTCTAGGAACTTGTCCATCTTGCACAATTTTTTTGGAATGACCAGGTTGTCACAATCATCCAGAGTAGATAGCACCTCCTTAAGCAGTGCGCGGAGATGCTCTAATTTAAATTTAAATGTCACAACATCAGGTTCTGCCTGTTGAGAAATTCTACCTAAATCAGAAATTTCCCCATCTGACAAAACCTCCCTCATGGCCACTTCAGATTGGTGTGAGGGTATGACAGAGCAATTATCATCAGCGCCCTCCTGCTCTATAGTGTTTAAAACAGAGCAATCGCGCTTTCTCTGAAATGCAGGCATTTTGGATAAAATATTTGCTATGGAGTTATCCATTACTGCCGTCAATTGTTGCATAGTAACAAGCATTGGCGCGCTAGAAGTACTAGGGGTCTCCTGCGTGGGCAAAACTGGTGTAGACACAGAAGGAGATAATGTAGAACTATGTCTACTCCCTTCATCTGATGAATCATCTTGGGCAACTTTACTATCTGTGGCAGTACTGTCCTTACTTTGTTTGGACGCTATGGCACAATTATCACACAATTTTGAAGGGGGAGACACATTGGCTTCCATACATACAGAACATAGTTTATCTGAAGGCATAGACATGTTAAACAGGCTTAAACTTGTCAATAAAGTACAAAAACCGTTTTAAAACAAAACCGTTACTGTCTCTTTAAATTTTAAACAGGGCACACTTTTTTACTGAATATGTGAAAAACTATGAAGGAATTGTTCAATTTTAACCAAATTTTCACCACAGTGTCTTAAAGCATTCAAAGCATTGCACCCCAGACCTTTAACCCTTAAAATGACGAAACCGGAGCCGTTTATAGTTTTAACCCCTCTACAGTCCCAGCTACAGCCTTTGCTGCGACTTTACCAAACCCAGGGGGGTATACGATACCAAATGAAGCCTTCTAGGGACCTTTTCAACTACTTCCAGACCCATACACATGCAGCTGCATGTACTGCTCTCAAAAGTAACTGCGCAGTAATGGCGCGAAAATGAGGCTCTGCCTACTACATAGAAGGCCCTTCCTGACTGGGAAGGTGTCTAAACCAGTGCCTGACGTAAAAAAACGTTCCCCAAAGTTATAAAGTGTGAATTTCAACATCAAGCTGTATAAAATGCCCAAATAAAGCAATCGATCTAGCCCATAAAAGTGTCTACCAGTTTTATAGCCCATATTAAGCCCTTTATTCTGTTTGAGACTAAGAAAATGGCTTACCGGTCCCCATGAGGGGAAAATGACAGCCTTCCAGCATTACACAGTCTTGTTAGAAATATGGCTAGTCATACCTTAAGCAGAAAAGTCTGCCAACTGTTCCCCCAACTGAAGTTATCTCATCTCAACAGTCCTATGTGGGAACAGAAACCGATTTTAGTTACTGCTGCTAAAATCCTACTCCTCTCACAAACAGAACTCTTCATCCTTTTCTGTTTCAGAGTAAATAGTACATACCAGCACTATTTGAAAATAACAAACTCTTGATAGTAGAATAAAAAACTACAACTAAACACCACATACTCTTCACCATCTCCGTGGAGATGCTGCTTGTTCAGCGGCAAAGAGAATGACTGGGGTGGGCGGAGCCTAGGAGGGACTATATGGACAGCTTTTGCTGTGCTCTTTGCCATTTCCTGTTGGGGAAGAGAATATTCCCACAAGTTATGGATGACACCGTGGACCGGACACACCAATGTTGGAGAAATAGGATACCTTGCACAACATACGCTGGCTTATCCAAAAATTGATCCATAGGAACGGACTTAAAGGGACACTGAACCCAAATTTATTCTTTTGTGATTCAGATAGAGCATGCAATTTTAAGCAACTTTCTAATTTACTCCTATTATCAAATTTTATTCATTCTCTTGGTATGTTTATTTGAAAAGCAAGAAAGTAAGTTTAGATGCCGGCCCATTTTTGGTGAACAACCTGGGTTGTCCTTGCTGATTGGACAGCACCAATAAACAAATGCTGTCCATGGTACTGAACCAAAAAGTTCTAGTTCCTTAGCTTAGATGCATTCTTTTTTAAATAAAGATAGCAAGAGAACGAAGAAAAATTGATAATAGAAGTAAATTAGAAAGTTGCTTAAAATAGCATGCTCTATCTGAATCATGAAAGAAAAAATTGGGTTCAGTGTCCCTTTAAGTATAAGGTTCTAAATAATATCTAACAAAATACTTCTCAAGCTAACAGTGTAAGCACCTTGTGAAAAACTGACAAAGCCCTCTTAGTTATACAGGAGGAACTATTATTTACTGAAAAAATTGTTCTGGAAAAAAAGACTCAGGGAAACAAGGTATAAAAGATTCTAACCTAGAAAAATGACAGACATTCTAATCTTTTACTCTTTGTCCTGGGATTATAAGGTTTATCTATGGAATGCAGAAATTGGTCCAAAAAAAGACTGGGTCAGAGTCTGAATATCTGCAGAAAACTGATAAAGAACAGGAGCTCTGTATCTATATCAACTGGGATAAACAGAATGATACTGAAAAGGCTGTATCTGGAGCAGTAGCAAGACTAGACCACTTAGAAATAACTGGTAAAGTAGCACAATGAGCGCAGGTGAAGATCCAAAATGCCAAGATACTGGGAAATTCCTGACACACACTAATGCAAGCTAAGAGTGTCCTAGAAGGTAACTCACAATCTGGAACCTCAGAGTAAGACCACACACTGGGAGAAAGCAAAGTAGATGAAGAGGCATTCATTTTGGTGCTTCATATGTCTAAGGAAGTTCTGAAACAGGCTAGAAGGTCCTTGGGCCTTTGCACCATACGTGAACTGTAACATTTATGCTTAAATGATCAATTAATTTATTTTATGATTGTGAGAGTCCACGAGACATCACATATTGGCTTATGCACCAGTCTACTAGGAGGAGGCAAAAACACCCCACACCTACCAGAGTTTCCCTCAGTCATACATTTGGCCAAGTAGAGGAGGAAAAAATAGAAAAGTATGATAAGGGCAAATGAACTGCAAAAGAAGTCCTCCAACTGTACAAAATAAAAAACATAATTTATGCTTACCTGATAAATTCCTTTCTTCTGTTGTGTGATCAGTCCACGGGTCATCATTACTTCTGGGATATTATCTGCTCCCCTACAGGAAGTGCAAGAGGATTCACCCAGCAGAGTTGCTATATAGCTCCTCCCCTCTACGTCACCTCCAGTCATTCGACCAAAGACCAACGAGAAAGGAGAAGCCAAGGGTGTAGTGGTGACTGAATTATAATTGAAAAAATATGTACCTGCCTTAAAAAACAGGGCGGGCCGTGGACTGATCACACAACAGAAGAAAGGAATTTATCAGGTAAGCATAAATTATGTTTTCTTCTGTTATGTGTGATCAGTCCACGGGTCATCATTACTTCTGGGATACCAATACCAAAGCAAAAGTACACGGATGACGGGAGGGATAGGCAGGCTCATTATACAGAAGGAACCACTGCCTGAAGAACCTTTCTCCCAAAAATAGCCTCCGAAGAAGCAAAAGTGTCAAATTTGTAAAATTTGGAAAAAGTATGAAGCGAAGACCAAGTTGCAGCCTTGCAAATCTGTTCAACAGAGGCCTCATTCTTAAAGGCCCAAGTGGAAGCCACAGCTCTAGTGGAATGAGCTGTAATTCTTTCAGGAGGCTGCTGTCCAGCAGTCTCATAGGCTAAACGTATTATGCTACGAAGCCAAAAAGAGAGAGAGGTAGCAGAAGCTTTTTGACCTCTCCTCTGTCCAGAATAAACGACAAACAGGGAAGAAGTTTGGCGAAAATCTTTAGTTGCCTGCAAGTAGAACTTGAGGGCACGAACTACATCCAGATTGTGTAGAAGACGTTCCTTCTTTGAAGAAGGATTTGGACACAAGGAGGGAACAACAATCTCTTGATTGATATTCCTGTTAGAGACAACCTTAGGTAAGAACCCAGGTTTAGTACGCAGAACTACCTTGTCTGAGTGAAAGATCAGATAAGGAGAATCACAATGTAGGGCTGATAACTCAGAGACTCTTCGAGCCGAGGAAATAGCCATTAAAAATAGAACTTTCCAAGATAACAATCTTATATCAATGGAATGAAGGGGTTCAAACGGAACACCCTGTAAGACGTTAAGAACTAAGTTTAAACTCCATGGCGGAGCAACAGTTTTAAACACAGGCTTGATCCTAGCTAAAGCCTGACAAAAGGCCTGGATGTCTGAATTTTCTGACAGACGCCTGTGTAACAAGATGGACAGAGCTGAGATCTGTCCCTTTAATGAGCTAGCCGATAAACCCTTTTCTAAACCTTCTTGTAGAAAAGACAATATCCTAGGAATCCTAACCTTACTCCAGGAGTAATCTTTGGATTCACACCAGTATAGGTATTTACGCCATATTTTATGGTAAATCTTTCTGGTAACAGGCTTCCTAGCCTGTATCAGGGTATCAATAACCGACTCAGAAAACCCACGTTTTGATAAAATCAAGCGTTCAATTTCCAAGCAGTCAGCTTCAGAGAAGTTAGACTTTGATGTTTGAATGGACCCTGAATCAGAAGGTCCTGTCTTAGAGGTAGAGACCACGGCGGACAGGATGACATGTCCACTAGATCTGCATACCAAGTCCTGCGCGGCCATGCAGGCGCTATTAGAATCACTGATGCTCTCTCCTGTTTGATTTTGGCAATCAATCGAGGAAGCAGCGGGAAGGATGGAAACACATAAGCCATCCTGAAGTTCCAAGGTGCTGTCAAAGCATCTATCAGAACCGCTCCCGGATCCCTGGATCTGGATCCGTAGCGAGGAAGTTTGGCGTTCTGGCGAGACGCCATGAGATCTATCTCTGGTTTGCCCCAACGTCGAAGTATTTGGGCAAAGACCTCCGGATGAAGTTCCCACTCCCCCGGATGAAGAGTCTGGCGACTCAAGAAATCCGCCTCCCAGTTCTCCACTCCCGGGATGTGGATTGCTGACAGATGGCAAGAGTGAGACTCTGCCCAGCGAATTATCTTTGATACTTCTATCATTGCTAGGGAGCTTCTTGTCCCTCCCTGATGGTTGATGTAAGCTACAGTCGTGATGTTGTCCGACTGAAACCTGATGAACCCCCGAGTCTTTAACTGGGGCCAAGCTAGAAGGGCATTGAGAACTGCTCTCAATTCCAGAATGTTTATTGGCAGGAGACTTTCCTCCTGACTCCATTGTCCCTGAGCCTTCAGAGAATTCCAGACAGCGCCCCAACCTAGAAGGCTGGCGTCTGTTGTTACAATTGTCCAGTCCGGCCTGCTGAAAGGCATCCCCCTGGACAGATGTGGCCGAGAAAGCCACCATAGAAGAGAGTTTCTGGTCTCTTGATCCAGATTCAGAGTGGGGGACAAATCTGAGTAATCCCCATTCCACTGACTCAGCATGCACAATTGCAGCGGTCTGAGATGTAGGCGTGCAAAGGGTACTATGTCCATTGCTGCTACCATTAAGCCGATCACCTCCATGCATTGAGCTACTGACGGGAGTTGAATGGAATGAAGGACACGGCATGCATTTAGAAGCTTTGTTAATCTGTCTTCTGTCAGATAAATCTTCATTTCTACAGAATCTATAAGAGTCCCCAAGAATGGAACCCTTGTGAGAGGCAAGAGAGAACTCTTCTTTTCGTTCACTTTCCATCCATGCGACCTTAGAAATGCCAGAACTAACTCTGTATGAGACTTGGCAGTTTGAAAGCTTGAAGCTTGTATCAGAATGTCGTCTAGGTACGGAGCTACCGAAATTCCTCGCGGTCTCAGAACCGCTAGAAGGGCACCCAGAACCTTTGTGAAAATTCTTGGAGCCGTGGCCAATCCGAATGGAAGGGCTACAAACTGGTAATGCCTGTCTAAGAAGGCAAACCTTAGATATCGGTAATGATCTTTGTGAATCGGTATGTGAAGGTAAGCATCCTTTAAATCCACTGTGGTCATGTACTGACCCTTTTGGATCATGGGTAAGATTGTCCGAATAGTTTCCATTTTGAACGATGGAACTCTTAGGAATTTGTTTAGGATCTTTAAATCCAAGATTGGCCTGAAAGTTCCCTCTTTTTTGGGAACCACAAACAGGTTTGAGTAAAACCCTTGTCCTTGTTCCGACCGCGGAACCGGATGGATCACTCCCATTAATAATAGATCTTGTACACAGCGTAGAAACGCGTCTTTCTTTATTTGGTTTGTTGACAACCTTGACAGATGAAATCTCCCTCGTGGGGGAGATAATTTGAAGTCTAGAAGGTATCCCTGAGATATGATCTCTAGCGCCCAGGGATCCTGGACATCTCTTGCCCAAGCCTGGGCGAAGAGAGAGAGTCTGCCCCCCACTAGATCCGGTCCCGGATCGGGGGCCCTCGGTTCATGCTGTCTTAGGGGCAGCAGCAGGTTTTCTGGCCTGCTTGCCCTTATTCCAGGACTGGTTAGGTTTCCAGCCTTGTCTGTAACGAGCAACAGCTCCTTCCTGTTTTGGTGCAGTGGAAGTTGATGCTGCACCTGCTTTGAAATTCCGAAAGGGACGAAAATTAGACTGTCTAGCCTTAGCTTTGGCTTTGTCTTGAGGTAGAGCGTGGCCCTTACCTCCTGTAATGTCAGCGATAATTTCTTTCAAACCGGGCCCAAATAAAGTTTGCCCCTTGAAAGGTATATTAAGTAATTTGGACTTAGAAGTTACATCAGCCGACCAGGATTTTAGCCACAGCGCCCTACGTGCCTGAATGGCGAATCCTGAATTCTTAGCCGTAAGTTTGGTTAAATGTACTACGGCCTCCGAAATGAATGAATTAGCTAGTTTAAGGACTCTAAGCCTGTCCGTAATGTCGTCCAGCGTAGCGGAACTAAGGTTCTCTTCCAGAGACTCAATCCAAAATGCTGCCGCAGCCGTAATCGGCGCGATGCATGCAAGGGGTTGCAATATAAAACCTTGTTGAACAAACATTTTCTTAAGGTAACCCTCTAATTTTTTATCCATAGGATCTGAAAAAGCACAGCTATCCTCCACCGGGATAGTGGTGCGCTTAGCTAAAGTAGAAACTGCTCCCTCCACCTTAGGGACCGTTTGCCATAAGTCCCGTGTGGTGGCGTCTATTGGAAACATCTTTCTAAATATTGGAGGGGGTGAGAACGGCACACCGGGTCTATCCCACTCCTTAGTAACAATTTCAGTTAATCTCTTAGGTATAGGAAAAACGTCAGTACTCGCCGGTACCGCAAAGTATTTATCCAACCTACACATTTTCTCTGGTATTGCAACAGTGTTACAATCGTTAAGAGCCGCTAAGACCTCCCCTAGTAATACACGGAGGTTTTCCAATTTAAATTTAAAATTTGAAATATCTGAATCCAATCTGCTTGGATCAGAACCGTCACCTACAGAATGAAGCTCTCCGTCCTCATGCTCTGCAAGCTGTGACGCAGTATCAGACATGGCCCTAGAATTATCAGCGCACTCTGTTCTCACCCCAGAGTGATCACGCTTGCCTCTTAGTTCTGGTAACTTAGCCAAAACTTCAGTCATAACAGTAGCCATATCTTGTAATGTTATCTGTAATGGCTGCCCAGATGTACTAGGCGCCATAATATCACGCACCTCCCGGGCGGGAGACGCAGGTACTGACACGTGAGGCGAGTTAGACGGCATAACTCTCCCCTCGCTGTTTGGTGAAATTTGTTCAATTTGTACAGATTGGCTTTTATTTAAAGTAGCATCAATACAGTTAGTACATAAATTTCTATTGGGCTCCACCTTGGCATTGGAACAAATGACACAGGTATCTTCCTCTGAATCAGACATGTTTAACACACTAGCAATAAACATGCAACTTGGTTACAATCTTATTTAACAAAAACGTACTGTGCCTCAAAGAAGCACTAAACGATTAAATGACAGTTGAAATAATGAACTGAAAAACAGTTATAGCATCACTCTTTAAAAACAACACAACTTGTTAGCAAAGGTTTGTTCCCATTAGTAAGCAACACTAATTAAATTTTAAACATAAAAATCACAGAGCAACGTTTTAAAACACAGTCACTACATAAATCTCACAGCTCTGCTGAGAGAATCTACCTCCCTTCAAAGAAGTTTGAAGACCCCTGAGTTCTGTTAGAGATGAACCGGATCATGCAGAAAATACAAGTGTAACTGACTGGAAATTTTTTGATGCGTAGCAAAGAGCGCCAAAAACGGCCCCTCCCCCTCACACACAGCAGTGAGAGAGAAACGAAACTGTCATAAGCAAAACAAGCAAACTGCCAAGTGGAAAAATAATGCCCAAATATTTATTCACTCAGTACCTCAGAAATGCAAACGATTCTACATTCCAGCAAAAACGTTTAACATGAATTAAATACCTATTAAAAGGTTTAATGTACTTTTACAGAGTAATTCCGGTGAAATACCATCCCCAGAATACTGAAGTGTAGAGTATACATACATGTCATTATAACGGTATAGCAGGATTTTCTCATCAATTCCATTCAGAAATAAAAACTGCTACATACCTCAATGCAGATTCAACTGCCCGCTGTCCCCTGATCTGAAGCTTTTACCTCCCTCAGATGGCCGAGAAACAGCAATATGATCTTAACTACTCCGGTTAAAATCATAAGAAAAACTCTGGTAGATTCTTCTTCAAACTCTGCCAGAGAAGTAATAACACGCTCCGGTGCTATTGTAAAATAACAAACTTTTGATTGAAGTTATAAAAACTAAGTATAATCACCATAGTCCTCTCACACCTCCTATCTAGTCTTTGGGTGCAAGAGAATGACTGGAGGTGACGTAGAGGGGAGGAGCTATATAGCAACTCTGCTGGGTGAATCCTCTTGCACTTCCTGTAGGGGAGCAGATAATATCCCAGAAGTAATGATGACCCGTGGACTGATCACACATAACAGAAGAAATGGTGGGTCTCTCACCATCTTATGAAAAAAAAAATATATTTAACAGAAATAGGACTGAAGCTGGCAGGAAGGGCAGGGTTATACAAAGAACTGAAGAGCTATGATTAATTCTTGGAGGTACTGATATGAAATTAGCCTTTTCCCCCTTTATATTATTAGACATGAAACCCAAATGTTTTTCTTTCATGATTCAGACAGAAAATGCAATTTTAAACAACTATCTAAATTACTAAAAATCAATTTTACCACTGGCTGTAACTGAACAGAAGGATGATCCCCACCCTTTATTTAAGTTTGTTTAAATATTTACTGGCATAATCATATATGTGTTGTTCACTAGAATAACATTTGAACAATAACAGTAATAAAAGTAAAAATATTAGCATGTATGAAATCTTACCAGTTTTGGAACTTACCCAGAACATAACACCAATATTTATTTTCACTGTACATTTTTTAAGGATTCCCATACCGTCAGAAATATAATTATGGCATTATCTTACCGTTTTACCATGTTGCGGGTGAACCATACAGAAGGAAAGGAATCTTTTAATCTGGATTTATAATTGCGGTTAAGGTCCCGACCAGAAAGAGAGCAGCGGTAGTTGCCTACAATAACACCATCTGGGTTTAGCATGGGTACAACTTTGAAGATAAAGGTGTCACGCAGCAGCCTGGCATCACTCCTGGTGCTTAGAATGTAGTCTAGGAACCCCTTCATCATCCATGAGCTATTGGTCTCGCCAGGGTGAACTCTAGCAGTTACAATAACAGCTTTCTTCTTTTTTTGCTCTTCTTTAGATGGTGATGGGTTAGTGATGGTCAAAACATACACCATATTTCCAGCTAATGAATGGCAAAGGACACGGATTTTACAATAACTAGAACGCTCTGGGTCATTAGCTATTTCAGCCAAGTAGTCTTGCAGATTGGAATATGTATAAGAGTAACAATGAGCGAAATAGCAAGTGTCACCATTGTGTGGGAACTCAAAGGTCCAAGAGAGAGAGTAATATTGTTGCCCATTTTGGCCAAAGTTATTCTTAAAGTATTTGATCTCTTTCCCAATTCTGTGCCATCCAATATGATTGGTTTTAGCATTCATTTCAGAGTACATCAGGGGCCGCATGCCATGGCTGTAAAGGCTTGAAGGTTTCATGAAGTTGATGATGGTGAAGCGGTAAGGAACACCAGTCCGTGTGTTCTTTACACGGAAATAGTACCACTGGGTATGGCGTTGTGTGTAGAGGTCTGTGCGCAAGGTTAGTTCGTACTCATAGTTGCCACTAGAATGTTGAAAACAAGAAGGGATAAGTTTGCATGAGGTCAGAATTCATTATGACTGCTATTATATATATATATATATATATATATATATATATATATATTAAAAAACAATAGCATTCACTGGATTTTTAAATAAATGCTTAATAAAACATTGCTTTTATTCAATAATGTTTTTGTAATGTATGTTACAAAAATAATTCCTTTATTACCCATTACCCAGTTTTGTATAACCAACACAGCTATATTAACCCCTTAATGACAACTGACGTACCAGGTACGTCATGCATTAACAAGCAGTTAATGACAATGGACGTACCTGGTACGTCAGTTGTCTAACAGAGTGCTGGAAGCGATCACAAATGCTTCCAGCAGCTCTGAGGGTATTGCAGTGATGCCTCGATATGGAGGCATCCTGCAATACCACTTTACAAGCCCCCGATGCAGAGAGAGCCACTCTGTGGCCCTCTCTGCACCGGTAGCGATAGTGACGGGTGTGAGGGTGCGCGTGCGTGTGCACGATGCGCGCGCGTGCACGTGCGCGCGTGCACGTGCACCCATTAGCCACACTGACACCAATGAATGAGGGCAGAAAGGGGAAAAAAAAGGGATTTTTTTTTAAAAAAAATATAAAAGGATCTGGGAGGGGGTGGGGGTATTGTGGGGGGCTGCTACACTACAGAAATAGTTTTTTAAGCAAAAATAAAATAAAAATACTTTTTGGGGGGTTTTTGGGGCCAAACTGGGTACTGGCAGACAGCTGCCAGTACCCAAGATGGTGGTAATTAGGTAGGGGAGAGGGTTAGAGAGCTGGAGGGGGGATCAGGGAGGTTGGGGCTAAGGCAGGGGTCCATCACAGCTAAAACAGAATTTATGTTTACCTGATAAATTACTTTCTCCAACGGTGTGTCCGGTCCACGGCGTCATCCTTACTTGTGGGATATTCTCTTCCCCAACAGGAAATGGCAAAGAGCCCAGCAAAGCTGGTCACATGATCCCTCCTAGGCTCCGCCTACCCCAGTCATTCGACCGACGTTAAGGAGGAATATTTGCATAGGAGAAACCATATGATACCGTGGTGACTGTAGTTAAAGAAAATAAATTATCAGACCTGATTAAAAAACCAGGGCGGGCCGTGGACCGGACACACCGTTGGAGAAAGTAATTTATCAGGTAAACATAAATTCTGTTTTCTCCAACATAGGTGTGTCCGGTCCACGGCGTCATCCTTACTTGTGGGAACCAATACCAAAGCTTTAGGACACGGATGATGGGAGGGAGCAAATCAGGTCACCTAGATGGAAGGCACCACGGCTTGCAAAACCTTTCTCCCAAAAATAGCCTCAGAAGAAGCAAAAGTATCAAACTTGTAAAATTTGGTAAAAGTGTGCAGTGAAGACCAAGTCGCTGCCCTACATATCTGATCAACAGAAGCCTCGTTCTTGAAGGCCCATGTGGAAGCCACAGCCCTAGTGGAATGAGCTGTGATTCTTTCGGGAGGCTGCCGTCCGGCAGTCTCGTAAGCCAATCTGATGATGCTTTTAATCCAAAAAGAGAGAGAGGTAGAAGTTGCTTTTTGACCTCTCCTTTTACCTGAATAAACAACAAACAAGGAAGATGTTTGTCTAAAATCCTTTGTAGCATCTAAATAGAATTTTAGAGCGCGAACAACATCCAAATTGTGCAACAAACGTTCCTTCTTTGAAACTGGTTTCGGACACAGAGAAGGTACGATAATCTCCTGGTTAATGTTCTTGTTAGAAACAACTTTTGGAAGAAAAACAGGTTTAGTACGTAAAACCACCTTATCTGCATGGAACACCAGATAAGGAGGAGAACACTGCAGAGCAGATAATTCTGAAACTCTTCTAGCAGAAGAAATTGCCACCAAAAACAAAACTTTCCAAGATAATAACTTAATATCAACGGAATGCAAGGGTTCAAACGGAACCCCCTGAAGAACTGAAAGAACTAAGTTGAGACTCCAAGGAGGAGTCAACGGTTTGTAAACAGGCTTGATTCTAACCAGAGCCTGAACAAAGGCTTGAACATCTGGCACAGCTGCCAGCTTTTTGTGAAGTAACACAGACAAGGCAGAAATCTGTCCCTTCAAGGAACTTGCAGATAATCCTTTTTCCAATCCTTCTTGAAGGAAGGATAGAATCTTAGGAATCTTAACCTTGTCCCAAGGGAATCCTTTAGATTCACACCAACAGATATATTTTTTCCAAATTTTGTGGTAAATTTTTCTAGTTACAGGCTTTCTGGCCTGAACAAGAGTATCAATAACAGAATCTGAGAACCCTCGCTTCGATAAAATCAAGCGTTCAATCTCCAAGCAGTCAGCTGGAGTGAGACCAGATTCGGATGTTCGAACGGACCTTGAACAAGAAGGTCTCGTCTCAAAGGTAGCTTCCATGGTGGAGCCGATGACATATTCACCAGATCTGCATACCAAGTCCTGCGTGGCCACGCAGGAGCTATCAAGATCACCGACGCCCTCTCCTGATTGATCCTGGCTACCAGCCTGGGGATGAGAGGAAACGGCGGGAATACATAAGCTAGTTTGAAGGTCCAAGGTGCTACTAGTGCATCTACTAGAGTCGCCTTGGGATCCCTGGATCTGGACCCGTAGCAAGGAACTTTGAAGTTCTGACGAGAGGCCATCAGATCCATGTCTGGGATGCCCCACAGTTGAGTGATTTGGGCAAAGATTTCCGGATGGAGTTCCCACTCCCCCGGATGTAATGTCTGACGACTCAGAAAATCCGCTTCCCAATTTTCCACTCCTGGGATGTGGATTGCAGACAGGTGGCAGGAGTGAGTCTCCGCCCATTGAATGATTTTGGTCACTTCTTCCATCGCCAGGGAACTCCTTGTTCCCCCCTGATGGTTGATGTACGCAACAGTCGTCATGTTGTCTGATTGAAACCGTATGAACCTGGCCCTCGCTAGCTGAGGCCAAGCCTTGAGAGCATTGAATATCGCTCTCAGTTCCAGAATATTTATCGGTAGAAGAGATTCTTCCCGAGACCAAAGACCCTGAGCTTTCAGGGATCCCCAGACCGCGCCCCAGCCCATCAGACTGGCGTCGGTCGTGACAATGACCCACTCTGGTCTGCGGAAGGTCATCCCTTGTGACAGGTTGTCCAGGGACAGCCACCAACGGAGTGAGCCTCTGGTCCTCTGATTTACTTGTATCTTCGGAGACAAGTCTGTATAGTCCCCATTCCACTGACTGAGCATGCACAGTTGTAATGGTCTTAGATGAATGCGCGCAAAAGGAACTATGTCCATTGCCGCTACCATCAAACCTATCACTTCCATGCACTGCGCTATGGAAGGAAGAGGAACGGAATGAAGTATCCGACAAGAGTCTAGAAGTTTTGTTTTTCTGGCCTCTGTCAGAAAAATCCTCATTTCTAAGGAGTCTATTATTGTTCCCAGGAAGGGAACCCTTGTTGACGGAGATAGAGAACTCTTTTCCACGGTCACTTTCCATCCGTGAGATCTGAGAAAGGCCAGGACGATGTCCGTGTGAGCCTTTGCTTGAGGAAGGGACGACGCTTGAATCAGAATGTCGTCCAAGTAAGGTACTACAGCAATGCCCCTTGGTCTTAGCACCGCTAGAAGGGACCCTAGTACCTTTGTGAAAATCCGTGGAGCAGTGGCTAATCCGAAAGGAAGCGCCACGAACTGGTAATGCTTGTCCAGGAATGCGAACCTTAGGAACCGATGATGTTCCTTGTGGATAGGAATATGTAGATACGCATCCTTTAAATCCACCGTGGTCATGAATTGACCTTCCTGGATGGAAGGAAGAATTGTTCGAATGGTTTCCATTTTGAACGATGGAACCTTGAGAAACTTGTTTAAGATCTTGAGATCTAAGATTGGTCTGAACGTTCCCTCTTTTTTGGGAACTATGAACAGATTTGAGTAGAACCCCATCCCTTGTTCTCCTAATGGAACAGGATGAATCACTCCCATTTTTAACAGGTCTTCTACACAATGTAAGAATGCCTGTCTTTTTATGTGGTCTGAAGACAACTGAGACCTGTGGAACCTCCCCCTTGGGGGAAGCCCCTTGAATTCCAGAAGATAACCTTGGGAGACTATTTCTAGTGCCCAAGGATCCAGAACATCTCTTGCCCAAGCCTGAGCGAAGAGAGAGAGTCTGCCCCCCACCAGATCCGGACCCGGATCGGGGGCCAACATTTCATGCTGTCTTGGTAGCAGTGGCAGGTTTCTTGGCCTGCTTTCCCTTGTTCCAGCCTTGCATTGGTCTCCAAGCTTGCTTGGCTTGAGAAGTATTACCCTCTTGCTTAGAGGACGTAGCACTTTGGGCTGGTCCGTTTCTACGAAAGGGACGAAAATTAGGTTTATTTTTGGCCTTGAAAGGCCGATCCTGAGGAAGGGCGTGGCCCTTACCCCCAGTGATATCAGAGATAATCTCTTTCAAGTCAGGGCCAAACAGCGTTTTCCCCTTGAAAGGAATGTTAAGTAGTTTGTTCTTGGAAGACGCATCAGCTGACCAAGATTTCAACCAAAGCGCTCTGCGCGCCACAATAGCAAACCCAGAATTCTTAGCCGCTAACCTAGCCAATTGCAAAGTGGCGTCTAGGGTGAAAGAATTAGCCAATTTGAGAGTACTGATTCTGTCCATAATCTCCTCATAAGGAGGAGAATCACTATCGACCGCCTTTACCAGCTCATCGAACCAGAAACACGCGGCTGTAGCGACAGGGACAATGCATGAAATTGGTTGTAGAAGGTAACCCTGCTGAACAAACATTTTTTTAAGTAAACCTTCTAATTTTTTATCCATAGGATCCTTGAAAGCACAACTATCTTCTATGGGTATAGTGGTGCGTTTGTTTAAAGTGGAAACCGCTCCCTCGACCTTGGGGACTGTCTGCCATAAGTCCTTTCTGGGGTCGACCATAGGAAACAATTTTTTAAATATGGGGGGAGGGACGAAAGGTATACCGGGCCTTTCCCATTCTTTATTTACAATGTCCGCCACCCGCTTGGGTATAGGAAAAGTTTCTGGGAGCCCCGGGACCTCTAGGAACTTGTCCATTTTACATAGTTTCTCTGGGATGACCAAATTGTCACAATCATCCAGAGTGGATAATACCTCCTTAAGCAGAGCGCGGAGATGTTCCAACTTAAATTTAAATGTAATCACATCAGGTTCAGCTTGTTGAGAAATTTTCCCTGAATCTGAAATTTCTCCCTCAGACAAAACCTCCCTGGCCCCATCAGACTGGTGTAGGGGCCTTTCAGAACCATTATCATCAGCGTCGTCATGCTCTTCAGTATCTAAAACAGAGCAGTCGCGCTTACGCTGATAAGTGGGCATTTTGGCTAAAATGTTTTTGATAGAATTATCCATTACAGCCGTTAATTGTTGCATAGTAAGGAGTATTGGCGCGCTAGATGTACTAGGGGCCTCCTGAGTGGGCAAGACTCGTGTAGACGAAGGAGGGAATGATGCAGTACCATGCTTACTCCCCTCACTTGAGGAATCATCTTGGGCATCATTGTCATTGTCACATAAATCACATTTATTTAAATGAGAGGGAACTCTGGCTTCCCCACATTCAGAACACAGTCTATCTGGTAGTTCAGACATGTTAAACAGGCATAAACTTGATAACAAAGTACAAAAAACGTTTTAAAATAAAACCGTTACTGTCACTTTAAATTTTAAACTGAACACACTTTATTACTGCAATTGCGAAAAAATATGAAGGAATTGTTCAAAATTCACCAAAATTTCACCACAGTGTCTTAAAGCCTTAAAAGTATTGCACACCAAATTTGGAAGCTTTAACCCTTAAAATAACGGAACCGGAGCCGTTTTTAACTTTAACCCCTTTACAGTCCCTGGTATCTGCTTTGCTGAGACCCAACCAAGCCCAAAGGGGAATACGATACCAAATGACGCCTACAGAAAGTCTTTTCTATGTATCAGAGCTCCTCACACATGCGACTGCATGTCATGCCTCTCAAAAACAAGTGCGCAACACCGGCGCGAAAATGAGGCTCTGCCTATGATTTGGGAAAGCCCCTAAAGAATAAGGTGTCTAAAACAGTGCCTGCCGATATAATCTTATCAAAATACCCAGATTAAATGATTCCTCAAGGCTAAATATGTGTAATATATGAATCGATTTAGCCCAGAAAAAGTCTACAGTCTTAATAAGCCCTTATGAAGCCCTTATTTACTATCTTAATAAACATGGCTTACCGGATCCCATAGGGAAAATGACAGCTTCCAGCATTACATCGTCTTGTTAGAATGTGTCATACCTCAAGCAGCAAGAGACTGCTCACTGTTCCCCCAACTGAAGTTAATTCCTCTCAACAGTCCTGTGTGGAACAGCCATGGATTTTAGTAACGGTTGCTAAAATCATTTTCCTCATACAAACAGAAATCTTCATCTCTTTTCTGTTTCAGAGTAAATAGTACATACCAGCACTATTTTAAAATAACAAACTCTTGATTGAATAATAAAAACTACAGTTAAACACTAAAAAACTCTAAGCCATCTCCGTGGAGATGTTGCCTGTACAACGGCAAAGAGAATGACTGGGGTAGGCGGAGCCTAGGAGGGATCATGTGACCAGCTTTGCTGGGCTCTTTGCCATTTCCTGTTGGGGAAGAGAATATCCCACAAGTAAGGATGACGCCGTGGACCGGACACACCTATGTTGGAGAAAATACTTTATTATTTTTATTTAAAAAAAAAAAAAAAAAAAAAACTCTTTTATTTAGTACTGGCAGACTTTCTGCCAGTACTTAAGATGGCGGGAACAATTGTGGGGTGGGGGAGGGAAGAGAGCTGTTTGGGAGGGATCAGGGGGTGGGATGTGTCAGGTGGGAGGCTGATCTCTAAAATTAACCCTGCAAGCTCCCTACAAGCTACCTAATTTAACCCCTTCACTGCTGGGCATAGTTAACGTGTGGTGCGCAGCAGCATTTAGCGGCCTTCCAATTACCAAAAAGCAACGCCAAAGCCATATAAGTCTGCTATTTCTGAACAAAGGGGATCCCAGAGAAGCTTTTACAACAATTTCTGCCATAATTGCACAAGCTGTTTGTAAATAATTTCAGTGAGAAACCTAAAATTGTGAAAAATGTTTTTTTTTTTTTTATTATTTGCTCGCATTTGGCGGTGAAATGGTGGCATAAAATATACCAAAATGGGCCTAGATCAATACTTGGGGTTGTCTACTACACTACACAAAAGCTAAAATTAACCCTACAAGCTCCCTAATTAACCCCTTCACTCCTGGGCATAAAACACATGTGGTGCGCTGCGGCATTTAGCGGCCTTCTAATTACCAAAAAGCAACACAAAAGCCATATAAGTCTGCTATTTCTGAAAAAAGGGGATCCCAGAGAAGCATTTACAACCATTTGTGCCATAATTGCAGAAGCTGTTTGTAAATAATTTCAGTGGGAAACCTAAAGTTTGTGACAAATTTTGTGAAAAAGTGAACTTTTTTTTTTTTTATCGCATTTGGCGGTGAAATGGTGGCATGAAATATACCAAAATGGGCCTAGATCAATACTTTGGGTTGTCTTCTAAAAAAATATATATATATGTCAAGGGATATTCAGGTATTCCTGACAGATATCAGGGTTCCAATGTAACTAGCGCTAATTTTGAAAAGAAGTGGTTTGGAAATAGCGAAGTGCTACTTGTATTTATTGCCCCATAAATTGCAAAAAAAGCAAAGAACATGTAAACATTGGGTATTTCTAAACTCAGGACAAAATTTAGAAACTATTTAGCATGGGTGTTTTTTGGTGATTTGTAGATGTGTAACATATTTTGGGGGTCAAAGTTAGAAAAAGTGTGTTTTTTTCAATTTTTTCCTCATATTTTATTATTTTTTTTTTAGTAAATTATAAGACATGATGAAAATAATGGTATCTTTAGAAAGTCCATTTAATGGCGAGAAAAACTGTATATAATATGTGTGGGTACAGTAAATGAGTAAGAGGGAAATTGTCATTGTCATTAAGGGTAAGAAAATTGAAAAATGGTCCGGTCATTAAGGGGTTAAAGGGACACTGAACCCAAATTTTTTCTTTCGTGATTCAGACAGAGCATGCAATTTTAAGCAACTTTCTAATTTACTCCGATTATCACATTTTCTTCATTCTCTTGGTATCTTTATTTGAAAAGCAAGAATGTAAGTTTAGATGCCGGCCCATTTTTGGCGAACAACCTGGGTTGTTCTTGCTGATTGGTGGATTAATTTAACCGACCAGTAAACAAGTGTTGTCCAGGTACTAAACCAAAAAATAGCTTAGATGCCTTCTTTTTCAAATAAATATAGCAAGAGAACAAAGAAAAATTGATAATAGGAGTAAAATAGAAAGTTGTTTAAAATTGCATGCTCTATCTGAATCATGAAAGAAAAAAAATTGGGTTCAGTATCCCTTAATATACTTTTTATCTCTGTGATTACCTTGTTTCTAAGCCTTTGCAGACTAACCCCTTATTTCAGTTCTTTTGACAGACTTGCATTTTAGCCAATCAGTGCTGACTCATAAAAAAATCCACGGGAGTAAACACAATGTTATCTATATGGCACACATGAACTAGCACTACCTAGCTGTGAAAAACTGTCAAAATGCGTTGAGATAAGAGGTGGCCTCCAAGGGCTTAGAAATAAGTGTATGAGCCTACCTAGGTTTAGATTTCAACAAAGAATACAAAGCAAAGTTGATGATAAAAGTTAAATTAGAAAGTTGTTTAAAATTGCATTTACTATCTGAATCATGAAAGTTTAATTTTGACTACACTGTCCCTTTAAGGGAGTGCAGTCAGAAACATTTTCCATGCACTTGTTAAGAAGCAAACACATTAGGGGCTATATTACAAAATTATCGCCTGTTTGGGGGCGCACAATACAAGTGGCTGGTTATTGCTACCGTGAGCTTGTGTAAGCAATTTGCGCTCAGAAAATTAACCAGAGATTAATTTTCTAAATGTGTATCAAATGCCCTCAAAATAGAGGGCATTATAGGTAAAAACTTAAATTAAGCTTACCGATAATTTTCTTTTCTTCTGTACGGGGAGAGTCCACAGCTGCATTCATTACTTTTGGGAAATACAGAAACTGGCCAACAAGAGGAGGCAAAGACACCCCAGCCAAGGGCTTAAATTCCTCCCCCACTTCCCACATCCCCCAGTCATTCTGTCAAGGTAACAAGGAACAGTAGGAGAAATATCAGGGTGAAAAAAGGTCCCAGAAGAACGGAGAAAAAATAATTTAAGGCCGCCCACAGAGAAAAACGGGCGGGGAGCTGTGGAGTCTCCCCGTACAGAAGAAAATAAAATTAATCGGTAAGCATCATTTAAGTTTTTCTTCTTAAAACGGAGAGAGTCCACAGCTGCATTCATTACTTTTGGGAAATCAATACCCAAGCTTATAGAGGACACTGAATGCAAATGGGCGGGAACAAAAAGGCGTCCCACTCTGATGGCACCACAGCATGACACAACCCAGAATCCCGATAAAAAACTACTTTGACAGAAGCAGGAAGAACAAAAATAAGGAAAGAGGACAAGGTATTTCCCATCAATTAGAACCATAAGGATCCCATTTAAAGTTCACTCTAAATTCTGGACTCCACTGAGCACAAAAGCCTCTGAGGAGACAAAGTCCCACTCTCTAGAAACACACAAAGAAACCTCTCCATGAATAATAGCAAGGGAAACAACAAATAAACTCCCACACCACATTCTCCCTAACTAAAAGAAGGGAAGAATCAGATAAGAAGGTCCGAAAGAACCTCCAGAAACAATCCCCGAAGATTCAAGGACAAAACAGAGAGAAGCTCCTAGCAGAACTCGAAAAGGAGCGGCTACCAGGCTGCAAAAGGACAAAGTCGCATAGAAAATATGTTCCTGACGAAGGAGAGCAAAGAAAGGAAAAATTCCAGATCAACTCCTACATGGATCCAAACGAAACCAAAGTAAAGCCTTAACTGGAACCGAAGTCCCGGAAGGACAAAAAGGTAGAACAATACTACCTTAACATAAACAGCTAACTAGCACAGAGAAACTGAACACCCGTAGGTCAGAAAAAAACCTCAGGAGCAGAACAGGAATGGAATAGTAACATCCGTTTACACCACAAACGAAAGCCGCAGGCTTCCATCGGCTAGGCAGTTAGACAAAATGTCAAACCATAGTAACTAGCCAACCGAGTAACTAGCAAACTTGCACCAGGACCTTCATGGAAAGGAACAAGAGAAAAAACTCAGAAAGGCAGACCAACTCCCCCCCTGCTAGAAAACAGGGTAAGGGAGGACAACACCCTGACCAATAAGGTAGAACCAACTACCCGCTAAGGGAAGGTTCCCGAACCAACTGCAAGGCCTCCCAACCTAAGTAAGGATCCTTTGGAAGACAAGATACGTGGTTGATGCCCAAACAGAGCAGTTAGAATTCCTGACCCCTATTCCGATTGAACAGTCCTATCACAGAAGAGACTGTCAATGTCTCAAGGACAAAAGAGATTTAAAAATCCCAGCATTGCCAAGACCCAGAGATCAGATAATGAATCTCCAACCACGAGTTCCTAAGGAAAAGAAGCAGGAAGGAGGCACCGACACCCAGAGAGACTCGGGATCCAGGATACCTATCCTTATTACCCTCAGAAACCCGAAGGGAGGGTACACTGTAGACAAGAGAAACCCTCAACCTACTGAACTCCTAGAGTCAGATGAGGAAAACTACTTAAGGAGGAGCCAACTGGATAGGCGCAGTAGACCAGATCCTTCCAAATAGAAGGAAAACGAAGAAACACAGGAATATTCCAGTAAAGAAATTCCCAGGAAAAACATCCTCTATTTTCTCCAGAAGAGAGAAAAAGAACCGCCCCAGTAGGAACAAGGAGATTTCCCCAGGACCGGGAAAAACAAGCCTGCTACTGAACGCCGGACAGATCCAAGACTATTAAAATCTTGAAGACAGAGTAACCAAAAGGCCAAGTCGAAGACCAGGACTAGGTTAAAAAAACCAGACCCCCATAAACAATATAGCTGCTCTCTTAGAAGTGGAGCATGAACACAAGCTTGATCCCTCAAACAAAGAGACTCTGAGGAAACTATTAAAACTCAGAACTGAGATAAACAACATGCTACATATTAAATCACAAGAACAAGCATTTTATCTTAAACAAAAAATTTTTACAGAAGAAAATAAACCAGGTAGAATGTTAGTGAGGGCATTCAGACAAAAACAAAACTCTTCTTATGTACACCATTTACTAAATGACGCAAATCAAAAGATAGAGGATTCAACCTCTATAGCAGAATTGTTTAGACTATATTATGCAAAGCTCTATGATTTATTTCCCATCAGGAAAATGTTGGAACATGAACACGTATGCTCCTCATATCTACAACAGCTTTCAACCCCAGTCTTAAAAAACAGATATGGTAGAATTCCTCCAAAAAACAATATATGCCTTAGAAATAGAAAAAGCAATAAAAACTCTGAAGCCAGGGAAAAGCCCAGGACCAGGTGGGTATACAGGCTTATATTTCAAAACCTTCAAACACATTTTAATTCCCCACCTCCTTACCCTGTTCCAGTCTATAGACCAAAATGAGCCGATGTCCTCAAACATGTTGGAGGCTTTTATAACAGTACTGCCCAAACCAGGAAAATCCCCAGACCAGCCAGCTCACTTCCGACCTATCTCCCTCCTGAATGTTGATTGACAAATTTACGCCAAAGTTTTGGCAAATATACTCAATGCAGTCCTCCCTTTGCTGATTCATGTGGATCAGGCAGGCTTTGTACCTGGTCGAGAGGCCAGGGACAACACCACGTGTGTGCTGCAATTTATGCAATTTGTTTCTTTACATAAAACCCCTTCAATCCTCCTGTCAACAGATGCTGAAAAGGCCTTTGACAGGTTGGATTAGACCTTTTTAAAACTCACCCTCCAGAAATTCGGTATCCCAGAGGAATTTATCTCCAACATCCTTGCACTTTATGTGGGCCCAACAGCCAAAGTTAAAGTGAATTGTATCCTGTCCGGCTCATTTCATATTAAGAATGGGACGAGACAGGGGTGCCCTCTTTCCCCCTTATTATTTGTACTCTCTATGGAAATTTTGGCAATCAAGCTTAGGGGCAGCTCGGAGGTGAGTGGTCTGCAGATTAACCAGACACAATACAAAGCTACATTGTTTGCAGACGACTTACTGCTTTCCCTTACCAACCCGACTAAATCCCTCCCTGCAGCTCGCCTAATTTTGGCCCAATATGGGAGAGCCTCAAACTACGCAATAAACTCTTCCAAATCAGAATTACTTCCAATGGAAATGTCTCCGGCAGAATGTAAACGATTGGAAGTTGATTATCCATATCAGATTCAAACCAAAACTTTAAAGTACTTAGGCATACATTTATCACCTAATCTACATGACCTGTTCAAATATAACGATGAAAGATTTAAACACAAATTGAACTCATTTATTGCATCTTGGCTCCCTAAATCAATTACTTGGATAGGAAGGATTAATGTGGTAAAAATGAATTTGTTAGCTAAACTTTTATATATCTTCCAAACAGTCCCTATCCCACTTCCTAATCACTTCCTCCCTACACTACAGTCCATCACTAACTCTTACATATGGTGTAAAAGACCACCAAGGATATCTAAAACAACACTATATCTGCATCCAACTAGGGGAGGGCTAGGTGTACCAAATCTCCAGAATTACAAAGATGCCACTATCCTTCAGAGGATTGTTGATTGGTGTTACCAGTCGGCAACTTCATCTAAAGCCTGGGTCTCCCTGGAACACGACTTAACGGGGATACCCCAACTAGGGAGCTATTGTTGGCTTCCCCCTGAACACTGACCTTCTACAATCCAAAACTATCCCATTATAAAATAAACTTTTCAGGTATGGTCTAGACAGATACAGAAAAACACCTTGTTCTCTAGTATCCCATCCCCTCTCACACCATCACTCTCCAATCCTGACTTCTTGGTGGGGAATTCTCCACCAAACAATTTAAAACTAGACATCCATGGACTTCTCCCGGTCTATCTGTTGACGGAGGCAACAAAAATAATCCCAATGACACAAATGCAAAACTTGGAGAACGACTTCTTCGCTACCTGGCTAAGATATAATCAGCTGACACATTTTATCAACACTCATAAAAACAAACAGGATCTGGTGCGTACTCACACTAGATTTGAACAACTCTGTAGTGCACCTCACCAACCAGCCCATACTATATCTCTTTTGTATGCTATTCTGAACTCACCTCCAACAGACCACCTTCCTTCTTACACACAATAATGGCAAAAGGACCTTGCGGGGCAAGTATCAGTAGAGGAATGGAATAAAATTTTCCACAACATAGCCAAATCTTCTCACTCGGCCTCCCTGCTGGAAGTCAATTATAAACTCTTAATGAGATGGTATTTGACCCCGCAACACCTACAATACATCTTTCCCCTGACATCTAACAGATGCTGGAGGAAGTGCAACCAAGAGGATTCCATGTACCATATTTGGTGGTCATGTCCTAGTATTCAGCCGTTTTGGTGCTCCATAACTAAGGAAATTAGCAAACTCCTAGGACGCGACATTCCTCTAGATCCAGTAGTTTTACTCTTCCATGATATTCCCAAAATGCAATCTAAGGCCCACACTAGGCTTCTACACATTGCATTGAATAGTGCTAAGCAAGTCATTCCTCGGAAATGGAAACAGGAGATTACTCCTACGACTGACGAGTGGCTTGCTCAGCTTTCGCTAAATATACGACTAGAGAGGTTTCATTACTTCTCCATTAACCAACTGGATTTCTATTGCGAGATTCTCTTCCTATGGGAATCCAGACCCCCACAGCTAATTACCAGGAGGACGCAAGATAACCTAACACCCTTGATAGGGGTAAGCCCATACTGTAATTTTAATATCCCTCAGCAAACTTTATTTCACTTCACTCAGGAACATGTGTATTTGACCTCTTCTCTTCTTTTTCTTTCCTCTTCCTTTCCTTCGTTTGTCTATGCTTCTTTTTCTTTATGTCCTGCTAAACACTTGCAAAATTCATATTGACAATTCTCTATGTAACCAATATTGATAATTGTTGTTTGATGGCCTTTCTAGTCCATTTCTTATTGTATTATTTTGTTTAACCCACAACAAATGTAAGAACTGAAACACGGGGATTTCGATGATTGCCAACAGACTTATGTTGTGAGTGTTTTATTCTCTGCTTGTAAATGTTTGAAGTTATTTCAATAAAGCTTTTTCAAAACTCAAAAAAAAAAAAAAACCCCAGACCCCCAGAGCCAGGTGCCGGATCCAGACCAAAAACCTTGCGGAACAGCCACAATAAAAGTGCACCAAAGTTGATGCATGCCATACCCCCATGGGGTCTTGTACTCTGATCTCTCATGATGTATCCCAGTGGCTGTCTAATCAGCCCCAAAAGGCCTCTAAGATAACACCCACAAAGTCGGAAGACAAAGAAAAGACCCAAAAGAGATCAGAACTCCATGATTGAATATGACAGTCTCTAAAAATCCAGTCTGGATCAGCCCTCAGAAAACCTACAGCTCAAGGAATTAACGAATGAACAAGCATCCTAAAACTCAATCGGTTGAAGGCAAGAGGGACTGCATAACAATCCCTCAGATCCCAAATATATAGGATCAAAAGGGGAGACTGCAAAGACAAAAACGGTCCCTAAGAACCTAGTCTCCGCAACCAGATGACTGAAAGTCCTACCCCAAAAAGGCAAGGGGAAGCGAAAAGCATAGCAATCCTCAAAAAGAGGATAGAAACACTGGCGAAAGAGATCTGAAAATCGGACAATCCAATCCACAAGGAGTACCAATAGGGGGGAATAATCGCCCCCTACACCAGGTACTGGAGATCTCCATGCAGTCATCTGATCCTCCCCCCTTAGAAGCGAGGACTCTAGCTCCTGTCCAGGAACTACAAACATACTGCCATAGCAGAATACGTAATCCCAGCAAACCACGTAAGTAATGCAGGGAAAAAAACACTTAGTATTGAGCATAAGCAACATCGGACGCCCCACCAAAATGAAATAATGTAGGACCAGCCTGAACTCTAGGATAGAAGGGCCTCCTATAACTTGTAGAAAACAAGAAAAACAACCTTGTAACAAGAGGTAAGCAAACTTAGTATCTAAACAGGACCAGCCTGTTGTCAAGGATACAAAATGTCTGATATAACCTCAAAAGAACAGAGTGAACTAGTACCCAACCAGGACCAAACTGCTGACCAAGGTACAACCAAACTGTTCAAGGGCTAACTGAAAGTTCTAAACCCTAGCAGGGTTAGACTAAACAAACAGACAAACAACAGACAAATAAGCTCTGAGGCTTAAACATTGTCTTGAAATAAAAAAAAATTTGGACTTCCACTGGAAGTAACATCTATAGCGACTATAAAATCGCTAACATCAAAATCACAGAGAAAAATTAATTTCCCTTAACAAGGAAAGACTACAACAGCCACGAGCTCCAAAATAAATAAATAAAACACATCCTAACCGCATAACAAAAAATTGGCCTCACCCGCAGGTGGACGCCAAAAAGGAATGGAAACACTAACAGGGCCAGCCTGTCAGAGACCTGATTCCTCAAAAGCTAAGAACTGGGATCAGATACACAAACAAAAAAGACAATCAGGAGTAGGATCCACATCCCTCCACTCGTCTAGTGCTGTTTGGAATCAGAATCAGAAGACTGAGGATCCGGTGGCAAATAAAGACTGAAGTCCCCACAAAGCCTCCAATACCTGCCTCAGCAGTACACGCAGGTGCGTCAGTCTGAATCGAAAGGCAAAACTCATCTCCGGTGGGCATTTGAAGGCCCCAACCTTGACGGCTGTACCTCTTAAGCCTCAGAGGGAACCGCTCCCCCAAAGGTAAGACCCATCTGACCTGGCGCCTCCAGGTTAAGAGGAGACGGATAAGATCTTCGCTGACCCTCAGTAAGCTGTAAATGAGCAAACGCCAAAAATATGGCCATGCTAAACCGAGTAGCAACCTCTGGTGGAAATAAACCTCCTTCTGGAGAAGAAAGTAACGGTATTTGGGACAACTGCCTGTGTAGGAACAGAAAATTTCAGGAAACGCACCTCACGAGACACAGAATCCTCAGAGGCAGACGGCTTAGTGGTCTCTAATCTCTCCCCAGGGGAAGAAAAACATAATATATGCTTACCTGATAATTTCATTTCCATCTGTGGGAGGAGAGTCCACTGCTTCATTCATTACTTGTGGGAATTAAGAACCTGGCCACCAGGAGGAGGCAAAGACAGCCCAGCCAAAGGCTTAAATACCTCCCCCACTCCCCTCATCCCCCATTCATTCTGCCAAGGGAACAAGGAACAGTTGGAGATATATCAGGGTATAAATGGTGCCAGAAGATAATGTTAATTTTAGGTCCACCCACCGGAGCAAAGGGGCGGGATCAGTGGACTCTCCTCCCACAGATGGTCTGAAGATAGGACTTCAAGGCACAAACCACATCCAGAACTACGTTGAAAGGAACCACAATCTCTTGATTGATGTTGTGAATTGACACAACCTTAGGAAGAAAACCTAACTTGGTTCGTAGAACAGCCTTATCAGCATGGAAAGCCAGATAAGGAGGGACACATTGCAAGGCAGTAATCCCAGATGCTCTGCACGCAGAAGCAATAGCCCGTAGAAAAGGAACCTTCCAAGACAATAATTTAATGTATACTTCATGCATAGGCTCCAATGGAGCCCATGCAAAACCTAAAGAACAAGATTTAAAAGGAGGAGCAATAGATCTAAACACAGCTCTGATCCTAGTAGACCCTTAACAAGTGACTGCACATCAGGAAGCTCAGCGACTCTCTTGTGCAGTAACTCAGACAGGGCCGAAATCTGTCCCCTCAGGGGACTTGCAGAAAGCCCTTCTCCAGTTCATCCTGGAGAACAGCATAAGTAGGTCCTCCACACCTTATGATAGATGCGACGAGCAACCAGCTACAAGCTTGAATGAGAGTAAAAATAACACTCTCAGAAACCCTCTCTTGGCTAGGACTAAGCGTCTAATCTCCACGCAGTCAGCCTCAGAGATCTAGACATAGATGAGCCAAGAGACGCAGCAGATCCCTGCGACAAGGTAACTTCCACAAAGGAGATAACAACATCCCCACTAGTCCGCGAACCATATCCTTCGCGACCAAGACGGAGCATTAAGTATCACTGACGCCTGCTTGATTCGAGCCACTACACTAGGAAGTAGTGGTAACGGCCGTAGAAGATAAATTAGATTAAACCTCCAAGGCCCCGCTAATGCATCGGTTAGCTCCGCCTGAGGATCCCTGTACCTCGATCCATATCTGGGTAACTTGTTAATGAAACGTCATAAGATCTTCCTCTTGCAAATTTCCGCAAACACTCGGGATGGAGAGACCAATCCCCCGTATTAAAGTATTGTCTGCTGAGGAAATCAGCTTCCCAATTGTCCACACCCGGAATGTGGATCGCTGACAGCAAACAAATGTGGGTCTCCACCCACTCTAGAATGCAAGATACTTTCCTCATAGTTAGGGAGCTTCTCGTTCCCCCCTGATGGTTGATCTAAGCCACTGAGGATATATTGTCTGATTGGAATTTGATTAACTGGGATGAACCCAGCAGAGGCCAAGACTTCAGAACATTGTATATTGCCCGAAGATCCAAATTCGATCGGGAAGGAGCTTCCTCCTGAGTCCATAGGCCCTGTGCCCTCCTGGCACCCCAAACAGCTCCCCATCCTGACAGACTCGCAACCCTAGTCACAATCACCCAGGATGCTCTTGAGACAGACATCCCTTGGGAAAAATGATCCGGACAAAAACACCAGAGAGCGATTCTCTTGATCTGTTGTCCAGAGAATCTGTTGAGACAGATCGCCGTTCCACTGCTTCAGCATGCGCAGTTGCAACAGTCTGAGGTGAAACCTGGCAAAGGAAATTATGTCCTTGCTGGACACCATGAGACCAATCACCTCCATACACCGAGCCACAGATGGAGGGAAAGACATGTTGAAGCTAGCCTGCAATGTCTCTGGTCTGTTAGAAAAAAAATTCATGTCTATGGAGACTACTATAGTACCCAGGAATTCCACCCTGGTACTCTCTCTAGAATTATCTTCCATCCATGGGATCGAAGAAGACAGAGGAGAAATTCTGAATGGTCCACTCTCTGAAAAACATCTTGGAGAATGCCGCGTTGGCCGAGAATCAAACCCGGGCCAACTACTTGGAAGGCAGTTATGCTCACCACTATACCAGCTAGACCAAACAGAAGATCAATAAACTGGAAGTGCTGATCCAGGAACGCAAACCCTAGGAACTAGAAGTGGTCCTTGAGGATTGGTACATGACAGGAGCATCCTTTAGATCTATCGTGGTCATGAACTGTCCTTCTCGAACGAGGGGAAGAATGGACCTTTTGTCTCCCTCTTGAACAAGGGGACATTTAAAAATTTGTTTAAGCACTTTAAGTCCAAATCAGATGGAGAGTTCCCTCCTTCTTTGGAACCACGAAAAGGTTTGAATGGTATCCCAAACCTCCCACTGTGATAGGCACCGGGACAATAACTCCTAAGAGAACAGATCCCGTATGCACCCCAAAAAGGCTTCCCTCCTTTCTAGTTAGGAAGACAGGAGAGAGGAGGAACTGCCCTTGGGTGGCTGAGACTTGAAACCTATCTTGTGACCCTGAGCTATGACCTCCAGGACCCATGGATCCTGCACGTCCCTGAACCAAGTGACTGAAAAGAGTGAGATTGCCCCCTACACGATCCAAAAGAGGACCGGGGACAACCCATTCATGCCGACTTAGACTCGGCAGGCTTCTTACTCTGCTTGGATTTATTCCAGGACAGAGACGGCTTCCAAGAGCTCTTGGTTTTCTCAGGCTTAGCAGAGGACTGCTGACATGGGCTTTATCAAAACAAAAAGAATGAAAATTGTCTCTAGACTTGATCAGATTCTCTTGAGATAAAGGGGCACTCTTGCCCCCTGTGACCGTGGAGATAATTGAGTCTAGGCCTGGACAGAACAAATTATTCCCTTAAAGGGGATGGAAGAAGTCTAGACTTAGAAGTCATATCCGCAGACCATGACTTCAGCCAGAGCGCAACGGGCCTGAACAGAAAAGGCTGAAGCCTTAGCATTTAAGTGAATAATCTGCCTAATAGCATCACAGATATAAGAATTAGCAACCCTCAAAGCCGTAAAATGTTCTTGAGTAATGTCGAGGAGACCTCTCCACCCCGATCAATCCTATCAGGAGTCACACCAGAAGGTAGTTTCTCCAGCAACCACGGCAACCGCCTCCTCCAGTTGAAAGAAATATCCTGTATGTTGAAAACAACTGTCTTAACAGAGTTTCCATCCTTTATCCATGGGCTCTTAAAACGAAGAGCTATCCTCAAACAGGATAGTAAGATGTTTACCAAGGGTGAAGATAGCGCCATCCCCATTGAGAGTTCAGGGCCGGGAACGATTTGTTAAAGGGAGAAGAGAGGAACAATCCAGTCCCATTCATTCTTAATATGTTCGCCATCTAACAGGAGCAGGGAAGGATAAGGTACCACCCTGTCCTCAAACTCTATCCAATTTAGGAATTAAAGGTTCCTCAGGCAATTTGACATCTGGAACCAATGAATTTGCCAAAAAACTTCCTTTAGAAGAAAGCGCAAATTCCTAAAACTAAAGTCTGGTTCCTCCGCAGCCAGAGGTTTATTTGGCAGCAGACTCCGACCCAGAATGTTCCTACTCTGAAGTCTCAGAAAGAACTTCATCTTCTGATAACCCTATAAGTTAAATTAAATAAATGATCTGATGTAATCTGGGAAGGAGTGCAATATGTAACCTTTCGCTTGCGCTTAGCAGGGCGAGGTAAAGCATTAAAGGCCGCAGACACTGTCGTCTGAGCTGCGCAGTAAAGTCTGGTGAAAAAATGGCCCCCTCCAGATGGAGGATCAGCAATGCTACAGGAAACTGCATGTGTAGAGAGATAAGCATGTAGGGTACGCACCTCACTGGACGACAACTCCTCAGAGGTGGATGGCTCAGTGGTATCAAACATGTTTGCTATTATCACAATATAAAGGTATATGGAACATAATTGAGGGGGCAGTAAGGCCTCCTCACATTAAAAACAGGAATTACTATTTAGGAATAGAGGGCGTGTCCTCTAAGTAACAGAATCCTCCAGCGCTAGTGCAATAACCGGAGAACTATAGAAATAAAACATTATTTTATTAAAAAAACTGCACCTTTATATCCCAATGGCTGTGGCACTCACCACCTTCCATAACCCAGACAGTACAGAGAGTTAGGACTCGTCTCTGATAGACAGTCAGGAAAGAGGGAAGAATCATATGGTGCACAATGCAGGACCATCCCTGCTATGAGAAAAAGCGCGCCAAGCTTGTAAGCTGCATGGCTCTCAAAGTGAAAGTGAAACCTGTATGTTCTATAACAGCCTATTAGTCCATAACATCTCACATATAAAAGCAGCATTAAATCAAATAAACATATAAGATTATTCCCCCTTGTTCAATAATCCCCCTCAGGAGATATTAACCCTTGATTCTATACAGATAAAAGGAGTCACACTGTGACCCTGTCTTCTAGCGTTATCATACATATATAAAAAAAATGAAACTATCTTACCAGAATCTATGCCGTGGAACAAGAACACAGCCTTTCAAGTGTGACAGGTTAGTAGCATCGCTCCTGACATGGACTTGAGAGCAGAAAGTAGGCAGTGAAACTCGTCAACGCTGATTGCTTATGGAGCTGTTAATCTGAGTCGGGATGGTTTCGCAGAGACGACACTCCCTGCATCTCCGGACTCTAACTTTCACCCATGCTCTCACTGAGAGGCTGACAGGACTACTTAAAACTCCATTCCCATTGTGAAGAGTACTATCCTCCATAAGAGACTACTCTGAATCTTCTGACACTTCTCTGCCAACCTCCTGTGACGAAAGGCAAAGAATGACTGGGGGATGAGGGGAGTGGGGGAGCTATTTAAGCCTTTGGCTGGGGTGTCTTTGCCTCCTCCTGGTGGCCAGGTTCCTAATTCCCACAAGTAATGAATGAAGCAGTGGACTCTCATTAAGATGGAAAGAGCACTCTATTACGGAATACACAACATAATTGATTGGGCTGGATTACCTGGGCCTCCATACAATCTAAGCAGGAAACAGACTCTGTATCAGAGAAAACCTCCTCAGAAAAATCAGAATCCCTATCATACGAGACCCTTCAGAGAAGAAAATAATTTTCGCACCTAACAACAGCACTTAGGAACAAAAGGATTCCCTACAGATGGGGTTTTCCAGCACAGATTTGGGTCCTCAGGAATAATACCAGATTGATATGCAGAACCCCAGAAGACATTCCAGCTTTCTGTTCATCCTTGGAAATTGATCCTATAGAACCAACATCTATGAATGGCTCTACACAGCCCTCCATTAAAAGACTAAGCGGAAGAACATCAAACTGGCACACTGTCGTTGCCAAAAAGGGAAAGGCTGCTGTCTCTTCGCCGTCAAGAACCAATGTTCCTAAGCAGGCTAATTCTGCCACCATACCCTAAGGCATGGAACTTCACTTTAATATATTGGACCCACGACTTTAATGCAAGTTGCTCATTTGTATCTGTTCTATACGGTTAATGGTTTTCTTTAATTATCTCTAGCCAGTCTAATTCTGCTAATGTACCTTGAATCCTAGAAATTAATTTCAACTAAATTGGACTCATGGCTATAATGTAAGATGTTTCTCTATGTATATTTTATACTGTTTATAATTTTCTTTATCACCTTCAATATACCAGCTTCAAAAGATATTTATAGTTCTACCAGACTGTATTACTCATTAAGTCTATTTACCAGAATAACTATTACATATATTACATATGTATGATGGTTTTCAACGAGAAGTCATTGAGGACTTCTCCCGGCTTTGTTGAGGATGGCGTCCCTTCAATTTCGATTGGCTGATAGAATTCTATCAGCCAATCGAAATTAAGGTAGAAAAAATCCTATTGGTTGATGCAATCAGCCAATAGGATTGAGCTCACATTCTATTGGCTGATTGGAACAGCCAATAGAATGCCAGCTCAATCCTATTGGCTGATTGCATCAGCCAATAGGATTTTTTCTACCTTAAATTGGCTGATAGAATTCTATCAGCCAATCGCAATTGAAGGGACGCCATTTTGGATGACGTCATTTAAAGGAACCTTCATTCAGTCTTAACCGTCGGTAGAAGAGGATGCTCCGCGTCGGATGTCTTGAAGATAGACCCGCTCCGCGCCGTCTGGATGAAAACTTCTCCCCGTCTGGAGGATCACTTTGCATGGCTTGGATGAAGACTTCTCCCGGCTTTGTTGAGGACTTCGGCCCGGTTGGATGAAGACTTCTCCTGGTAAGGTGATCTTCAAAGGGTTAGTGTTAGGTTTTTTTAAGGGGGTATTGGGTGGGTTTTACAGTAGGGTTGGTTGTGGGGGTGGTGGGTTTTAATGTTGGGGGGGATTTGTAATTTTTTTTTACAGGTAAAAGAGCTGATTACTTTGGGGAAATGCCCCGCAAAAGGCCCTTTTAAGGGCTATTTGTAATTTACTGTAGGGTAGGGCTTTTTTTATTTTGGGGGGGGCTTTTTTATTTTGTTAGGGGGATTAGATTAGCTGTAATTAGTTTAAAAATCTTGTAATTTGTTTATTATTTTCTGTAATTTAGTGGGGGTTTTTTGTACTTTAGATCATTTTATTTAATTGTATTTAATTTAGGGAATTAATTTAATTATAGTGTAGTGTTAGGTGTAATTGTAACTTAGGTTAGGTTTTATTTTACAGGTAACTTTGTATTTATTTTAGCTAGGTAGTTATTAAATAGTTAATAACTATTTAGTAACTATTCTACCTAGTTAAAATAAATACAAGCTTGGCTGTAAAATAAAAATAAACCCTAAGCTAGCTACAATGTAACTATTAGTTATATTGTAGCTATCTTAGGGTTTATTTTAAAGGTAAGTATTTAGTTTTAACTAGGAATTATTCAGTTAATGAATATTTATTTAGATTTATTTTAATTATATTTAAGTTAGGGTTAGACTTAGATTTAGGGGTTAATAACTTTAATATAGTGGCGGTGATGTTGGGGGTGGCAGATTAGGGGTTAATAAATGTAGGTAGGTGTCAGCGATGTTAGGGACGGCAGATTAGGGGTTAATAATATTTAAATAGTGTGTGCGATGCGGGAGTGCAGTGGTTTAGGGGTTAATATATTTATTATAGTGGCGGCGATGTCCGGTTCGGCAGATTAGGGGTTACAAATGTTATTTTAGTGTTTGCGATGCGGGTGGGTTTTAGAGTAGGGTTGGGAGTGTGGGTTGTTGGTTGTAATGTTGGGGGAGGGTATTGTATTTTTTTTACAGGTAAAAGAGCTGATTACTTTGGGGCAATGCCCCGCAAAAGCCCCTTTTAAGGGCTATTTGTAATTTAGTATAGGGTAGGGAATTTTATTGTTTTGGGGGGCTTTTTTATTTTATTATGGGGATTAGATTAGGTGTAATTATCTTAAAAAAAAATTAATTATTTTTTTATTTTGTGTAATTTAGTGGGTTTTTTTGTACTTTAGTTTATTTAATTTAATTGTACTTAATTGTAGTTAGTTTATGTAATTAATTTAATGATAGTGTAGTGTTAGGTGTAATTGTAATTTAGGTTAGGATTTATTTTACAGGTAGATTTGTACTTATTTTAACTAGGTAGCTAGTTTTTTAACTATTGTACCTAGTTAAAATAAATACAAAGTTGCCTGTAAAATAAATATAAATCCTAAGCTAGCTACAATGTAACTATTAGTTATATTGTAGCTAGCTTAGGGTTTATTTTACAAGTAAGTATTTAGTTTTAAATAGGATTAATTTATTTAAATTGTAGTAATTTTATTTTGTTTTAATTAAATTATATTTAAGTTAGGGGGTGTTAGACTTAGGTTTAGGGGTTAATACATTTAATATAGTAGCGGCGACGTTGTGGGCGGCAGATTAGGGGTTAATAAATGTAGATAGGTGTTGGCGATGTTAGTTTACTTCTAGTGCAATTAGCGCTGTAGCAGAAGCGCAAAAAAAGCGCTCCACTTGTAATCTGGCCCTCTATTTTTCAGTAACTGAAACTACTAAACTTTATACAGAGAGGCAGCTGTACCATCTAGATAATACTGTTGGAGAAAGTACACTGCCCCAAACCATTGTTCCCGTCTATAAATTCTTAACTCAAATTCTGTCTTTAAATTCCAGTGTCTCTCTCCCGCAATATAATGCAGGTTTCACCACAATTCAGGCAGACATTAAACATAATATAAGTATTATAAAACATACACACTCATACTGACACACCAGAATTCTGTCAAATACCGGAGCAGAGATGGTGATTTATGCCATTATTATGCACAGCTACTTAGTGAATTTATGGCAATTTCTTCTATTAAAAGCAGACAGCAGCTCAACTGACTTGGGAAAAAAGCTCTCCCGCTGAGAGAATAAAAATGCTAATGTGGGTAATAGATTTCTGAAATTGACCTGACTAGTTTGGATACATGTGTGCAGAATTAACAGCCCTCTGCAGCAGAAGGCTGCCTGTGATTGGTTTGTCACCAAGCTCAGTGCTCACAATGGACAAAGGCTTTAAAGTAATGGTTTACTTTATCCTCCAGGAAACGTGCGGCCATCTGATGACAGACAGACACTACAAGAAAAAAAAAAGTGTGTGGGAGACATTGGAAAAAATGTTTAAGAAGCTGTCTGTTGCTAATTTCTGGCCACTAGGAGGCACTGTGGTATGTAAAAATACCTACAAACAATAACAAAAGCAATAAAACATATACAAGAGAGATGTGTAGGAGATTCTTCACGTCTGATTTAAAATAAAAGACGCAAAGAAAAATTAATTACAGTCCACATATATTTTACTTTTTATTATCCACAATCTCAAGTATTAAACACATATAAAGATTGCAATTTATTTCCTAGACTGCCAAAACCTAACCTATAAGCTTTATGTAGTGTATGTGTCTGTACTTAAAATGCAAACATTACTTCATAAAACGAGTTCTTGGCCCCTTCCCCAAAAAGATTTAGAAAACTAATTTCCAAACAGAAACAACTACAAGAGACCCTTATCTGATGACAAATTTGAGACAAGCATAGGTTACTTTAAAGGAACACTAAATACATTTTATGCACCTCCCTTTAATTATAGGTGCTGCCATTATGGAAACTAGGTTACACTGCAGGTATCTGAAGGAGAGTTAAAACACATCAGCCCTGAAGGCTAGATTTCAACATGGCTGCACCCATGACTAGAGGGAGATAGACAGATATATATTGTACCAAAATACCACCCGATATATGTAAAAATATGTATTTATGAATAAATAGAACATATTCTTCTATGTGAAGAACATTGGAATGTGAAATATTCAAATTTTCATGTTGGGTTAGGTGTTTTTCCCCCCACTTTTTCCCCTTTGACTTATAGGGGAGAATACGTTACTGTGCGCGCAATATTCTAACTTCGGATTTTTGCGTGCATCATGTTAGCACGCGAGCTATAGTTTTTACTTTCAATTTGTAATATGCGCGCTCCCAAACGCATACCAAAAAGCTTACTTCCGCACAGTTAGCGAGAGAGCTCTAAATTGGGCTCCAATCGTAATCTGGCCCGAATAGTAATTAATCCACTATACAAAATGTTATAACGTTATGGGTGGGCTTGATGAAGTGATACCAGTTTCTCAGTGACTGGTTTTATGTTACTTAGTAGTTTAGAAATCTGAAGTTAACTTCTTTGCTTGGAGCATAGTTTTCATTGCACCAATAAACGTTATGGAAAATATTTTCTACTTAGCAATGTGTTATGTAGTACTTATTTCTGATGATAGAAAAGCATCGTCAGATGATTGCGCAACGCTACTCAATCAGGCACAACAGGCCTTTTGCTATGTTTCCTGCTACTACACAGTAATTCGGAACTGTGCAGTTAATGCACAGTCAGAAAGAGTATGATTGAGGATAAAACTAAATTATCATAAATTGAAAAGTCTTAAAAGCTGGGAGTGGTAAAATGTCAAATATAAAGCAAGAACTTTGTTTTGCTATAGACATCTAGACGAAAGAGCAACTAGTTATGATTGCTAAACTTGAGAGGACCCCCTAGCATCCTCTTCCACTCCTTACCTACTAGTACCCCCTATGGTAATCCCAGAAACCCCTTCCATCTCTCATGCTTATCAGAGCTCCCCTTAGTAATCCCACCTCCCTCCAGGGGGTAGTGTCGCACACTTTGGGAACCACTGCTCTATCTGAATCATGGGTTTGGGGTTTATATCCCTTTTAACACATTTCAATATTGTTTTTTCATATGCATAATAGGCATACAAAGTTCCTTAAAGGGACAGTCTACTCCAGAATTTTTATTGTTTAAAAAAATAGATAATCCCTTTATTACTCATTCCCAAGTTTTGCATAACCAACACAGTTACATTAATGCACTTTTTAACTCTGTGATTACCTTGTATATCAGCCTATGCAGACTGCTCTCTTATATCAGTTCTTTTGACAGACTTGCATTTTAGCCAATCAGTGCAGACTCTTAAATACCTCTACGGGACTGAGCACAATGTTATCTATATGACACACATGAACTAGCACTATCTAACTGTGAAAAACTGTCAAATGGACTGAGATAAGAGGTATTTTTTAACAGTTTAAAAATCAGTTTGAGCCTACCTAGGTTTAGCTTTCAGCAAAGAATACAAAGAGAGCAAAGCAAATTTGAGGATTAAAGTAAATTGGAAAATTGTTTAAATTTGCATGACCTATCAGAATCATGAAAGTTTATTTATGACTAGACTCTCCCTTTAAAGTAGGAGTTATTGGTAGTGTAAATGTAATTTTATGAAGGATTTTTTTTTGCTGATTGTCAAAAGAAAGAAACATACACCTGAACTGCTTTTTGAAGATTGCCACTTTCAAAGCGTGACTCGAAAATCAGAGTGTTGCTTGAATTTTCATTGGTCTGCAGAGAAACATTTTTCAGCGGGATGCGATTCACACCAACACGTGAACACAAGAAGTAGGATTCCTTGCTGCCTGTGGAGAGAAGAAAAAAAGGGAAAACAATGTCACAAAGAAATAGAAATAAACATATGGAACACCAAGTGAACGGGGACAAAATACACAATTTTTAGTTACAGGTAGCCCTCAGTTTACGCCGGGGTTAGGTTCCAGAAGGAATGGTTGTAAATCGAAACCGTTGTAAATTGAAACCCAGTTTATAATGTAAGTCAATGGGAAGTGAGGGAGTTAGGTTCCAGGCCCCTCTCAAAATTGTCATAAGTAACACCTAATTCATTATTTTAAAAGCTTTGAAATTAAGACTTTTAATGCTAGACAGCATTATAAACCTAATAAAATAATCACACAACACAGAATATACAATTAAACTAAGTTAAATGAACAAAAACATTTGCTAAACAGCATTATAAACCTAATAAAATAATCACACAACACAGACTTCACTTCCATTTTTCTGCAAACAGTTCTTTCTATGCATTCCAATCTGGACTGAGTTATAGACAGCAAGATCTTGTTCCTTTGAAATCTGCTCGATAGCTCAGGTCTGGTTAAACTGATTAATTTCAGCTTGCTTGACTTTTCTGCAACACAAGCGGACAGCTCCACCTACTGGATATTTTAATAAATGCACTGCTTCTCAATGCTTTTCAATAGCAGTCACATGACTGAAAAAAAAGGTTGTTATTCTGAAACGGTGTAAATTGAACCGTTGTAAAACGAGGGCCACCTGTACTTATAAATATCTTTTTATGATTTTTAAAAATCATATAAAGTTGTATCTAGTAGATCTTTCAAGAATCTTGACACCTACAACATCAGAGAACTACCTCCTTTATCTTACAAACACTTAAAGAAACAGTAAATTAAAAATTAAACATTCCTGATTCAGACAGAACATGCAATTTTAAACAATTTTTCAATTTACTTTTCCTATCAAATTTGCTTTGTTCACTTGGCATTATTTGTTAAAGAGTAAACCTAGATAGAATATTAAAAGATTAGGGGCATATGTGTGTCTTTAGTGGTCTATGACAGCAGTATTTGCAACATTGTATAACACTGCAATAAATAATGTTGCTGTCGAAAGTCAAAGACACATGCAAACCTAGAATTACTCTTTAACAAAGGATAGCAAGAAAAGTAGGCAAAAAATTATAATGGAATTAAATTTGAAAGTTGTTTAAAATGTCATACTCCACCCAGTCAATTTAAGTTTAATTTTGAGTTTTCCTCTCCCATAACAAGTCATAAAAGCAATCATACAGTTGCTTTATATGTCTTCTACTGCTTTTAGGTATATAGAACTTAATGTAAAAGATAAAATAATGATTGTCTGCATCAAATTAAACCTCCACCAAACTTAACCCTAGTTGTTGCTTATCTAAACACAAATACAGCTAACCACACCCTTCTCCACTTTAAATCCCCAAACCACACTGTATCTAATGCTTCCCTCAAACTTTAAAACCAACAGCGCTGAGCTAGTATTCCCCCCCAAAACAATTAACCCTAACTATAATCTCCCCCCATTATGATACATAGTTATAGATTACACAAAACCCTGAATGCAATTAAAGGGATACTAAACTCAAATTTTTTCTTCCGTGATTCAGATAGGAATGAAATCTTAGGAGCCGGGACATTTTAGGTTCAGCACCCTGGATAGCGCTTGCTTATAGGTGGCTAAATGTAGCTACCTATCAGCAAGCGCTATCTAGGGTGCTGAACCAAAAATTGTCCAGCTCCTTAGCTTAGATTCCTGCTTTTTCAAATAAAGATAGAAAGAAAATAAAGAAAAATTGATAATAGGAGTAAATTAGAAAGTTGCTTAAAATTGCATGCTTTATCCAAATCATTAAATAAAAAAAATTGGGTTCAGTGTCCCTTTAAGTCTCTTTGGCTGGGAATTAGATAAGTAAAAAATTAACCCTTACAGGACTACTAAAGTCAGAATTAAACTGTCATGATTCAGATAGAGCACACAATTTTAAACAACTTTCCAATTCACTTCCATTATCTAAATGTGCACACTTGTTATATGCACACTTTCTGAGGCACCCGCTCCTATCAGCCAGACAAGCCTACAGGCGTTAAGTATGGGGTGTCAACAACCCAATAATAGCGTTGAGTGGTAATATAAGCTTGAATTTCAAGTTGAAAGTAAATTCCGATCGCTTAAACACAAATCGCATTTACCGCTCAAACTATTTATGCGACCTGAAAGGTCAAGTAAACAGATTGTCCGGAGGAAACAGTTGCTCTAAGCTACCCTATTAATCCCTAAACCGCCACCCCCCCATCGCAAACTACCTTTTTACACTATTAACCCCTAAACTCCCACATATCCCACCACAAAGTAAAGCATTACACTATTAACCCTTAAACTGTCACACCCCCACCGCAATAATTATTGCTCCACTTTATATTTTTGATAAATACAATTTTTGTGAATAATTTTATTAAGATTTTTGATAGTCTTTGGTTCAAATATTTGTTTTGTAAGATTTTTAAAATACAAATTTTATTGTGCACTTTTGTAATCTATGTATCTTCTCCCCATACGAAAATACAGTATACGTCCTTTAGTGAAACACCCTGTTCTCAGGGTAAAAAAGTGGCTTTAGACCATTCCACCAGGGAAATAGAAATGCTGGAAAACATTATTTAATAATCTCGCCAGCCCAGAGACCTTTAGATCAATGGGCCTTAAATAAAGCAAAGTGATAGATGAAAATTCTTTTCTTCTCCTAATAAAATAAAAATGAAAGAGAAAAAAACACGACAACAAAAATTCTTCTCACATTTTATTTGTGCCTATATACAGTTTTCTGGATTGGAAATAACTCATCATGGTTACTGAACACTGCAAATGCTACTTTGAAGGTTTTCTTAGAGATTTGGCACAGGGAAGTAGTCATGCAGTGAGTATCCCTTTGAATCTATCAGTTCTGGTCTGCTCCCAAAGTTTCACAAAAATTCAATATGGTATTATAAAAATGCTACGCTTTAAGAACTGAATTCTAAATATATTTGTTAGTGTTCTAAATGCAGAGCATAAAGTCTTGCTCAGAAAACCATACTGAGCTCAGCACGCCAAGTTTTTTTTTTTCCCAGTGATCTCATGTCTAACTAGAAAATGCTGCATCCATTTTACAACATTAGCAATTAGGGGCACAGTTCTGAAAGAGTACAGAGAAAATTCACAATTGCTGACATTTTCAATAAGTATTTTATAGAGCAATTATTCTCCAAAAATATAAAAATGATCAGATTAAAAATAGAACAGGGAAAGCAAAACAATTGCATGGCGGTGGAAATCTACATATTTTTCGCTAAGCACTTTTTTTCCCTTCAATAATAAGCTACTGTAGGGAATTTAATCATTTTATGTACCTAATAAAACCAATATATCTCTAAGGAGATATCTACATATAATTAGAATAAAATAATTTAGTTTTATGTAACTAATTTTCGAGTTCTTTATCAAGAAATAAATAGATTTTAAGCTGCAAAGGGAAACATTTGCCATAATATCTGTAGTGCTTAAATGCCACTTAGTTTACTAATTAATAGCTATTTTTCCTTTTTTGTTTTCACTTACTAGAAGATCATTTTAATATTTAAAAGTCTTCAGAACTGTAGGTTTCCAACTGAAATCCATGCCAAACTCACACACACTATGAAATATGTTCACAAGTAAAATATCATTAGCAAAATGTTTCTTCATATTTGAAATTGTGTGTGGATGCTGAGAAATGTCAATAAAAATCAACAAAAAATTATATGAAAGTCTTAAATGGATATATAAGGAATTAAATGCAATAATTGCATGCATGGCTGGTGATTGGCCAGTCATGCAACTGCTGTACCTGATTGGATTGTTTCCTGCTCTATGTATGCAAATACCTATGTATTTAACCACTTTGTGGAGTTATTTAGTTTAGTTTAGTTCGTCCGTAAGGCTAAAAAAATGTTACTCTTTAAAGAGACACTAAACACAATTTTTTTCTTTCATGATTCAGATAGAGCATGCAATTTTAAGCATCTTTCTAATTTACTCCTATTATCAATGTTTCTTCATTCTCTTGCTATCTTTATTTTAAAAGCAGGAATTTGATGCATAGGAGCCGGCCCATTTTTGGTTGAGAACCTGGGTTATGCTTGCTTATTGGTGGGTAAATGTAAGCCTCCAATAAGTAAGCACTATCCATGGTGCTGAACCTAAAATGGGCTGGCTGCTAAGATTTACATTCCTGCTTTTAAAATAAAGATAGCAAGAGAACAAAGAAAAATTGATAATAGGAGTAAATTAGAAAGTTGCTTAAAATTGTAACGCTCCCTTAAGACAACGCTGGTATTACAGGTTTTTTTAAACCTGGTGTTAGCCACAAAAAGTTGAGCGTAGAGCAAAATTTAGCTCCACATCTCACCTCAAAACCAGCGTTGCTTACGATAGCTGTAAGCTGGCTAAACGTGCTCGTGCACGATTTCCCCATAGGAAACAATGGGGCTGAGCTGGCTGGAAGAAACCTAACACCTGCAAAAAAGCAGCGTCCAGCTTCTAACGCAGCCCCATTGTTTCCTATGGGGAAAGAAAAAATATGTCTGCACCTAACACCCTAACATGAACCCCGAGTCTAAATACCCCTAATCTTACACTTATTAACCCCTAATCTGCCGTCCCCGACATCGTCGCCACCTGCATTATACTATTAACCCCTAATCTGCCGCTCCGGATACCGCCGCCACCTACATTATAGTTATAAACCTCTAATCTGCTGCCCCCACCGTCGCTGCAACTATATTAAATTAATTAACCTCTAATCTGCCGCCGCCAACGTCACCGCCACTATAATAAAGTTATTAACCCCTAAACCTAAGTCTAACCCTAACACCCCCCTAATTTAAATATAATTTAAATACATCTAAATAAAATAACTACAATTAAATAAATTATTCCTATTTAAAACTAAATACTTACCTATAAAATAAACCATAAGATAGCTACAATATAACTAATAGTTACATTGTAGCAAGCTTATGATTTATTTTTATTTTACAGGCAACTTTGTATTTATTTTAACTATGTACAATAGTTATTAAATAGTTATTAACTATTTAATAGCTACCTAGCTAAAATAAGTACACAATTACCTGTAAAATAAATCCTAACCTAAGTTACAATTACACCTAACACTACACTATAATTAAACTAATTACCTAAACTACCTACAATTAATTACAATTAAATTCAATAAACTAAATTACGGAAACCCCCCCTAAATTACAGGAAAAAAAAAATTACAAGAAGTTTAAACTAATTACACCTAATCTAAGCCCCCTAATAAAATAAAAAGCCCCCCAAAATAATAAAATGCCCTACCCTATACTAAATTACAAATAGCCATTAAAAGGGCCTTTTGCGGGGCATTGCCCCAAAGTAATCAGCTCTTTTACCTGTAAAAAAAAAAAAATACAATACCCCCCAACATTACAACCCACCACCCACACACCCCTACTCTAAAACCCACCCAATACCCCCTTAAAAAAGCCTAACACTACCCCATTGAAGATCACCCTACCTTGAGCCGTCTTCACCCAGCCGGGCACAAGTGGTCATCCGATCCGGCCAGAAGTCTTCATCCGATGGGGCAGAAGAGGACATCCAGACCGGCAGGAGTCTTAATCCTATCCGGGCAGAAGAGGACATCCGGACCGGGAGAAGGCTTCATCCAAGCGGCATCTTCTATCTTCTTCCATCCGACGAGGAGCGACTCCATCTTGAAGACATCCGGCGCGGAGCATCCTTCCAGCACGACGACTAACGACGAATGACGGTTCCTTTAAATTACATCGTCCAAGATGGCGTCCCTCGAATTCCGATTGGCTGATAGGATTCTATCAGCCAATCGGAATTATGGTAGGAAAAATCTGATTGGTTGATTTAATCAGCCAATCGGATTGAAGTTCAATCCGATTGGCTGATTGAACTTATCAAATATTTAAACTAATTACACCAAAATAAAAAAACCTAGCCTAAACTAAACTGCCAATAGCCCTTAAAAGGGCCTTTTGCGGGACATTGCCCCAAAGAAATCAGCTCTTTTACCTGTAAAAAAAATACAAACAACCCCCCAACAGTAAAACCCACCATCCACACAACCAAACCCCCCCAAATAAAATCCTATCTAAAAAAACCTAAGCTCCCCATTGACCTGAAAAGGGCATTTGGATGGGCATTTAGCTCTTTTTCTTTGCCCAAACCCCTAATCTAAAAATAAAACCCACCCAATAAACCCTTAACAAACCTAACACTCCCGAAGATCCACTTACAGTTTTTGAAGACCGGACATCCATCCTCATCAAGCCGGGAGAAGTCTTCATCCAAGCGGGCAGAAGTCCTCAACAAAGTCGTCCTCCAGGCGGGCAGAAGTCTTACTCCAGATGGCATCTTCTATCTTCATCTTTTTGACGCGGAGCGGCTCCATCTTCAAGACATCCGGCGTGGAGCATCCTCTTCATACGGTCCCAGCTGTACACTGAAGGTTCCTTTAAATTATGTTATCCAAGATGGCGCCCCTTGAATTTCGATTGGCTGATAGAATTCTATCAGCCAATCGGAATTAAAGGTGAAAAAATTATATTGGCTGATGCAATCAGCCAATAGGATTGAGCTCGCATTGGTGACAGACCAGAGCCAGACACACTTTTTCAATTGCAGCATACCACCTCTCTATCCAATAGCTTTCTACTAAGAAAGGCTACAGGGTGTTCGTCCCCTTCCGTGTTAACTTGACTGAGGACAGCACCAGTTCCGAATATGGAACCATAAGTTTGCACTAAAAACCGTCTGGAGTAGCCAGATCCTTTTTCAATGAATGAAAGGCACGAGCACAAGCTGGAGACCAACTAACAACACATGGTAGAGCCTTCTTGGTTAAGTCAGTCAAAGGTTTGGCTATGGTAGTGTAAGAAGGCACACATTTCCTGTATAAATCGACTGTACCAAAGAAAGCTAAGACTTGTTTTTTATTGGTCGGGGTGGGCCACTCTAGTATAGCTGCAAATTTTTAAGGATCAGGTTTAATTTGGCCGCTACCTACTTTATAACACAGATGCTGCACTTTGGCCATACCAGTTTGGCATTTGTATGGTCTTATAGTCAACCTGGCGGCTTGGATTCTATCCAGCACATCCCAAGCAGAACAAATCTTTCTCCCAGTGAGACTATAGATGGCATTCAGGTAAGAGCAGGCTTACCCCTGAGTAACCTCAAGCAAGCGATCTATGAGCTGCTGGAAGGTGGCTGGTGCATTCTTCATCTCGAATGGTGGGACCTTAAACTGGTACAAGCCAAATGGGGTGCTGAAGGCGGACTTCTTTCGGGCTTCCTTGGTTAAGGGAATTTGCCAGTAACCTTGGCTAAGGTCTAGAGTTGTTAGGAAACTGGCTGGTGATAGTTCATCAGGGAAGTCGTCCACTCACGGCATGGGGTATCCGTATTTTTTTTGGAACTAAGATCACTGGGGAGGCCCAGGGAGAGCATCTCAGCTATCTCTTGATGTTCCACATATAACTTAAGCATGTTCTGGGTGATCCCGAACTACAACAACATATGTAGTGTTATTAAGTATATCACTAATGGTCTAGGGTCCTGGCCACTTGGCCTGTAGTTTACTTTAGGGTTTGGGTATAAGGGATATTACTTTCTGCCCTACCTGGAAATCATGGTATATGACTGTGTGATCATGGCAGACTTTCTGAATAATAGGTAGGGGATGTAAAAGCAGTTCTTCCCACTTTTCCCTACTTGCTGAAAAGTGTTGCAGGAATGAAAGAATCTGCGAACGTCCTGTGAAGCAGCAGCCACCCACAGTGACAGCCTGCATGTGTTAACTGTGGCTGGGTTTGCCAGATAGGTAAGCTGTTCATATACAGTTTAAATGACGGAGGGGAAAACAGAATTTATGCTTACCTGATAAATTACTTTCTCCAACGGTGTGTCCGGTCCACGGCGTCATCCTTACTTGTGGGATATTCTCTTCCCCAACAGGAAATGGCAAAGAGTCCCAGCAAAGCTGGCCATATAGTCCCTCCTAGGCTCCGCCCACCCCAGTCATTCGACCGACGGACAGGAGGAAATATATATAGGAGAAACCATATGGTACCGTGGTGACTGTAGTTAGAGAGAATAATTCATCAGACCTGATTAAAAAACCAGGGCGGGCCGTGGACCGGACACACCGTTGGAGAAAGTAATTTATCAGGTAAGCATAAATTCTGTTTTCTCCAACATTGGTGTGTCCGGTCCACGGCGTCATCCTTACTTGTGGGAACCAATACCAAAGCTTTAGGACACGGATGAAGGGAGGGAGCAAATCAGGTTACCTAAACGGAAGGCACCACAGCTTGCAAAACCTTTCTCCCAAAAATAGCCTCCGAAGAAGCAAAAGTATCAAATTTGTAAAATTTGGCAAAAGTGTGCAGTGAAGACCAAGTCGCTGCCTTACATATCTGGTCAACAGAAGCCTCGTTCTTGAAGGCCCATGTGGAAGCCACAGCCCTAGTGGAGTGAGCTGTGATTCTTTCAGGAGGCTGCCGTCCGGCAGTCTCATAAGCCAATCGGATGATGCTTTTAAGCCAAAAGGAAAGAGAGGTAGAAGTCGCTTTTTGACCTCTCCTTTTACCAGAATAAACAACAAACAAGGAAGAAGTTTGTCTGAAATCTTTTGTAGCCTCTAAATAGAATTTTAGAGCACGGACTACGTCCAAATTGTGTAACAAACGTTCCTTCTTTGAAACTGGATTCGGACATAAAGAAGGTACAACTATCTCCTGGTTAATATTTTTGTTAGAAACAACCTTAGGAAGAAAACCAGGCTTAGTACACAAAACCACCTTATCTGCATGGAACACCAGATAGAGCGGAGAACACTGCAGAGCAGATAACTCTGAAACTCTTCTAGCAGAAGAAATTGCAACCAAAAACAAAACTTTCCAAGATAGTAACTTAATATCTATGGAATGTAAAGGTTCAAACGGAACCCCTTGAAGAACTGAAAGAACTAGATTTAGACTCCAGGGAGGAGTCAAAGGTCTGTAAACAGGCTTGATCCTAACCAGAGCCTGAACAAATGCTTGAACATCTGGCACAGCTGCCAGTCTTTTGTGTAGTAAGACAGATAAAGCAGAGATCTGTCCCTTTAGAGAACTTGCAGATAATCCTTTCTCCAAACCTTCTTGTAGAAAGGAGAGAATCTTAGGAATTTTTATCTTATTCCATGGAAATCCTTTGGATTCACACCAACAGATATATCTTTTCCATATTTTATGGTAAATCTTTCTAGTTACTGGTTTTCGGGCCTGAACCAGAGTATCTATCACAGAATCTGAAAACCCACGCTTCGATAGAATCAAGCGTTCAATCTCCAAGCCGTCAGCTGGAGGGAGACCAGATTTGGATGTTCGAACGGACCCTGAACAAGAAGGTCCTGTCTCAAAGGTAGCTTCCATGGTGGAACCGATGACATATTCACCAGGTCTGCATACCAAGTCCTGCGTGGCCACGCAGGAGCTATCAAGATCACCGAGGCCCTCTCCTGATTGATCCTGGTTACCAGCCTGTGAATGAGAGGAAACGGTGGAAATACATAAGCTAGGTTGAAGGTCCAAGGTGCTACTAGTGCATCTACTAGAGTCGCCTTGGGATCCCTGGATCTGGACCCGTAGCAGGGAACCTTGAAGTTCTGACGAGACGCCATCAGATCCATGTCTGGAATGCCCCATAATTGGGTTATTTGGGCAAAGATCTCCGGGTGGAGTTCCCACTCCCCCAGATGGAATGTCTGACGACTCAGAAAATCTGCCTCCCAGTTTTCCACACCTGGGATGTGGATCGCAGACAGGTGGCAGGAGTGATCCTCCGCCCATTGAATTATTTTGGTCACTTCTTTCATCGCCAGGGAACTCCTTGTTCCCCCCTGATGATTGATATACGCAACGGTCGTCATGTTGTCTGATTGGAACCTTATGAATCTGGCCTTTGCTAGTTGAGGCCAAGCCCTGAGAGCATTGAATATCGCTCTCAGTTCCAGAATGTTTATCGGGAGAAGAGACTCTTCCCGAGACCATAGACCCTGAACTTTCAGGGATTCCCAGACCGCGCCCCAGCCCACTAGACTGGCGTCGGTCGTGACAATGACCCACTCTGGTCTGCGGAAGCTCATTCCCTGGGACAGATGGTCCAGGGTCAGCCACGAACGGAGTGAATCTCTGGTCTTCTGATCTACTTGAATCATTGGAGACAAGTCTGTATAATCCCCATTCCACTGTTTGAGCATGCACAGTTGTAATGGTCTTAGATGAATTCGTGCAAAAGGAACTATGTCCATTGCTGCAACCATCAACCCTACTACTTCCATGCACTGCGCTATGGAAGGACGAGGAACAGAATGAAGAGCTTGACAAGAGCTTAGAAGTTTTGATTTTCTGACCTCTGTCAGAAAAATCCTCATTTCTAAGGAATCTATTATTGTTCCCAAGAAGGGAACTCTTGTCGACGGAGACAGAGAACTTTTTTCTATGTTCACCTTCCATCCGTGTGATCTGAGAAAGGCCAGAACGATGTCTGTATGAGCCTTTGCTTTTGACAGGGACGACGCTTGTATTAGAATGTCGTCCAAGTAAGGTACTACTGCAATGCCCCTCGGTCTTAGAACCGCTAGAAGGGACCCTAGCACCTTTGTGAAAATCCTTGGAGCAGTGGCTAACCCGAATGGGAGGGCCACAAACTGGTAATGCTTGTCCAGAAAAGCGAACCTTAGGAACTGATGATGTTCTTTGTGGATAGGAATATGTAGGTACGCATCCTTTAGATCCACGGTAGTCATAAATTGACTTTCCTGGATAGTGGGTAGAATCATTCGAATGGTTTCCATCTTGAACGATGGTACCCTGAGAAATTTGTTTAGGATCTTCAAATCCAAAATTGGTCTGAAAGTTCCCTCTTTTTTGGGAACTACGAACAGATTGGAATAAAATCCCATTCCTTGTTCCTTTATTGGAACTGGGTGTATCACTCCCATCTTTAACAGGTCTTCTACACAATGTAAGAATGCCTGTCTCTTTATTTGGTTTGAGGATAAGTGAGACATGTGGAACCTTCCCCTTGGGGGTAGTTCCTTGAATTCCAGGAGATAACCTTGAGAAACTATTTCTAGCGCCCAGGGATCCTGAACATCTCTTGCCCAAGCCTGAGCAAAGAGAGAGAGTCTGCCCCCCACTAGATCTGGTCCCGGATCGGGGGCTACTCCTTCATGCTGTTTTGTTAGCAGCGGCAGGCTTCTTGGCCTGCTTACCCTTGTTCCAGCCTTGCATCGGTTTCCAGGCTGGTTTGGGTTGTGAGGCATTACCCTCTTGCTTAGAGGATGCAGAATTAGAGGCCGGTCCGTTCCTGAAATTAGACTTATTTTTAGCCTTGAAAGACCTATCTTGTGGAAGGGCGTGGCCCTTTCCCCCAGTGATGTCTGAAATAATCTCTTTCAATTCTGGTCCAAATAGAGTTTTACCTTTGAAAGGGATGTTAAGCAATTTTGTCTTGGATGACACATCCGCTGACCAAGACTTTAGCCAAAGCGCTCTGCGCGCCACGATAGCAAACCCTGAATTTTTCGCCGCTAATCTAGCTAATTGCAAAGCGGCATCTAAAATAAAAGAGTTAGCTAATTTAAGTGCGTGAACTCTGTCCATAACCTCCTCATATGGAGTCTCTCTACTGAGCGACTTTTCTAGTTCCTCGAACCAGAACCACGCTGCTGTAGTGACAGGAACAATGCACGAAATGGGTTGTAGAAGGTAACCTTGCTGTACAAAAATCTTTTAAGCAAACCTTCCAATTTTTTATCCATAGGATCTTTGAAAGCACAACTATCTTCGATAGGAATAGTAGTGCGTTTGTTTAGAGTAGAAACTGCCCCCTCGACCTTAGGGACTGTCTGCCATAAGTCCTTTCTGGGGTCGACCATAGGAAATAATTTCTTAAATATAGGGGGGGGGAACAAAAGGTATGCCGGGTTTTTCCCACTCCTTATTTACTATGTCTGCCACCCGCTTGGGTATAGGAAAAGCGTCGGGGTGCACCGGAACCTCTAGGAACTTGTCCATCTTGCATAATTTCTCTGGAATGACCAAGTTGTCACAATCATCCAGAGTAGATAACATCTCCTTAAGCAGTGCGCGGAGATGTTCTAATTTAAATTTAAATGTCACAACATCAGGTTCAGCTTGTTGAGAAATGTTTCCTGAATCTGAAATTTCTCCATCTGACAAAACCTCCCTCATGGCCCCTTCAGATTGGTGTGAGGGTATGACAGAACAATTACCATCAGCGCCCTCCTGCTCTTCAGTGTTTAAAACAGAGCAATCGCGCTTTCTCTGATAAGTAGGCATTTTGGATAAAATATTTGCTATGGAGTTATCCATTACAGCCGTTAATTGTTGCATGGTAATAAGTATTGGCGCACTAGATGTACTAGGGGCCTCCTGCGTGGGCAAAACTGGTGTAGACACAGTAGGAGATGATGTAGTATCATGTTTACTCCCCTCATCTGAGGAATCATCTTGGGCAATTTCATTATCTGTGGCAGTACTGTCCTTACTTTGTTTGGACGCTATGGCACAATTATCACATAAATTTAAATGGGGAGACACATTGGCTTTCATACATATAGAACATAGCTTATCTGAAGGTACAGACATGTTAAACAGGCTTAAACTTGTCAACAAGGCACAAAAAACGTTTTAAAACAAAACCGTTACTGTCTCTTTAAATTTTAAACAGAAAACACTTTATTACTGAATATGTGAAAAAGTATGAAGGAATTGTTAAAAAATTACCAAAATTTCACCACAGTGTCTTAAAGCATTAATAGTATTGCACACCAAATTTCAGAGCTTTAACCCTTAAAATAACGGAACCGGAGCCGTTTATAAATTTAACCCCTATACAGTCCCAGCTATAGTCTTTGCTGAGACCCAACCAAGTCCAGAGGGGAATACGATACCAATTGACGCCTTCTAGAAGCTTTTCCAGCAATTTTTAGATCCTCACACATGCATCTGCATGCCCTGCTATCAAAAAACAACTGCGCAGTAATGGCTTGAAAATGAGGCTCAGTCTACAACTAGGAAGGCCCCCTGACTGGAAAAGGTGTCTAACACAGTGCCTGCCGTTTAATAAACGTTCCCCAAGTTTATAAATGCAAATTGTCAGCATAAATATGAATAAAATGCCCAAATAAAGCAATCGATTTAGCCCATAAAAATGTCTACCAGTTTTTTAGCCCATAATAAGCCCTTTATTCTGTTTGTTTGACTAAGAAAATGGCTTACCGGTCCCCATGAGGGGAAATGACAGCCTTCCAGCATTACATCGTCTTGTTAGAAATATGGCTAGTCATACCTTAAGCAGAAAAGTCTGCTAACTGCTTCCCCCAACTGAAGTTACTTCATCTCAACAGTCCTATGTGGAAACAGCAATCGATTTTAGTTACTGTCTGCTAAAATCATCTTCCTCTCACAAACAGAAATCTTCATCCTTTTCTGTTTCAGAGTAAATAGTACATACCAGCACTATTTTAAAATAACAAACACTTGATAGAAGAATAAAAACTACATTTAAACACCAAAAAACTCTTAACCATCTCCGTGGAGATGTTGCCTGTGCAACGGCAAAGAGAATGACTGGGGTGGGCGGAGCCTAGGAGGGACTATATGGCCAGCTTTGCTGGGACTCTTTGCCATTTCCTGTTGGGGAAGAGAATATCCCACAAGTAAGGATGACGCCGTGGACCGGACACACCAATGTTGGAGAAATCATGATATGGCTTCCTGCACAATCACACAACAGCAGAACCCTGACATTGTGTTTGAACATGTCTGAACTTCTTGCACCTGTAGCACCGTATCCCAGGCAGTGACGTGCGGTGAGGTCAGAGACTGGTGAGGCACTAGATATGATACGACGGAGAAACACATATACAGCGGGCCGCAAGTACCCCCAACAGGGCAGGTTTTATTTATAGTTGAACCAGTGCACGGGTGAAATAATCAGCTGATGGGTGAGAGCAAGTTAGTAGCCATGATGTTACTGATCAGCTGATTACTTCAGCTGTGCACTGAATCAGCTATAATGAAAACCTGGCCTGTTGGGGGTACTTAAAGACCATGGTTGAGAAACACTGCACTAAAGCACCAGCTCATCTAAAATGTGTTGATTACCTGGAGAATACATCACACATACTCACTGACACACACACTCTGCTCAATACCCACTCACACAATTATGTGGCACAGTGCCAGTTACTAAGCAATTAGAATGATACACAATCTCTACTCACTACAGTGTTGTAAAAATAGAAATAATTTACCATACAAATTTTACGCAAAGAACAAGTTATCAATACTGCCAACACAGCTGCTGCAATATGGTGCTCAAGAAACGCACGTGCACATCCCACTTAGGTATGCTCTTCAACAAAGGATACCAAAAGAATGAAGTATCCTTTGGTATAATATACCAAAGTTTAATAATAAAATTAAAATAGAAAGTTTGGGGGTTTCTTGTGTGCAATTTCTATATGAATGATGGAAGTTTAATTATGACGTTCATGTTCCTTTCAAAAACTAATTTGATTTGCTGACATGGGGCCAGTAACAGTTAAGACAAAGCTAATTTTCAAAATATAAATAACTGGAAAAGTCTATTAAAATAGCATGCTCTACCTCAATCATGAAAGTTTAATTTTGAATGTCCTGTCCCTTTAACTATGTGTTTTTTAAATGACTCAGATGAGAATTCATCATCTCCTTTAATTAATATAAACTTGTATAAAAGCAGGACATATTAAAAACACAATGCAAAAGCTTTCAATTGATTTGTGAATTACAAGTTAACAGCAGTCTTTAAATAAATGGAGACAGATAAAAATTAAAAGAGACACTGCATCCTCTAACTGAACAGACATAAAAAATTGTACCTAATTAAAGCAAATAACCATCAAAAAAGGGAGGCTTAAAAACAATGGTGAGTGCACACTACCAATATCTATCTGAGCAAAGGATTAAGTTGACTCAAACTGCAGTAACAAATAACACAGTTGCTGCTGCAGGTTACTGTCATACAGAACACACATAAAATCACATAAACAAATAAATGCCTATCTCATTATTCTCTCTAGCTACCAAAGGGTTAATTAATATTTTTTTCCTATGGAAGCTCTTTACACATCGTAAAACTAAACAAAAAGTAGCATTACTGGATTAACTGTACAGTGTACAGCGTACACATATCCCTCAGGGCTCAGACAAACTGTTGTCAGCAGGAGGGAAATTTATCAAGGGTCTCATAAATCTTGTCCTGTGATGTAAAAAATATCTCACACAGTATGAACCTTGATATCCATATAATGGTGGCTGAGTTACTCATATCATTTTATTAAGCAATCTGTGAATCTGCTAATGCTAACAGCTTTTATTAGAGACCATATGTAAGAAAATCTCACATGATGTGAGATATTCTAACATTTTAATTATGGTCTCTAATAATAGCTGTTAGCATTAGCAGATTCACAGATTGCTTAATAAAATGATATGAGTAACTCAGCCACCATTATATGGATATCAAGGGTTTATGCTGTGATGTGGTATATTCTCACATCACAGCATGAACATTTGATATCCATATAATGGTGGCTGAGTTACTCATATCATTTTATTAAGCAATCTGTGAATCTGCTAATGCTAACAGCTTTTATTAGAGACCATATGTAAGAAAATCTCACATGATGTGAGATATTCTAACATTTTAATTATGGTCTCTAATAATAGCTGTTAGCATTAGCAGATTCACAGATTGCTTAATAAAATGATATGAGTAACTCAGCCACCATTATATGGATATCAAGGGTTTATGCTGTGATGTGGTATATTCTCACATCACAGCATGAACATTTGATATCCATATAATGGTGGCTGAGTTACTCATATCATTTTATTAAGCAATCTGTGAATCTGCTAATGCTAACAGCTTTTATTAGAGACCATATGTAAGAAAATCTCACATGATGTGAGATATTCTAACATTTTAATTATGGTCTCTAATAATAGCTGTTAGCATTAGCAGATTCACAGATTGCTTAATAAAATTATATGAGTAACTCAGCCACCATTATATGGATATCAAGGGTTTATGCTGTGATGTGGTATATTCTCACATCACAGCATGAACCTTTGATATCCATATAATGGTGGCTGCTATGTTTTACTTATATCATTTTTTATTAAACAATTAAATCTTCTTGCTAATGCTAACACTTACACTAACAGATACAGGCTCACCTCTAACTACTAAGAGAGTGCTTAAAAGGGAGGCAGATAGCATACTTTGCTCAAATTGTTGGTATTACTTTATTATTGTAATGGGCAGTTGGTCACTGGCCTGGGTGTGGGCAGCTGAGATCCGGACTAGACCACTAAACACCACATATATTTATAATGTGAAAACTCGCAATGCAAGACACTGTGTCCAACGTCAAGTTCAACTTCTTTACTGCTAAGTCGTTGGCAGTTTTTGTTGTTGTTATATTTGCTTGCACAGCACCTTTAGTATTCACATTTAGAGTAGAAAATAATTTGTACCACTTATTATGTACCTATTTTACTTTAATTCCACAAAATTAAATTTTAATATATATATATATATATATATATATATATATATATATATAATCTGTTTTATTGGACTTAAAAAAATACCTTCAAGAAAGTTGTTATTGCTATTTTATATTAGTAATATTAAAACTTTTGCATTTTGCCTCCATAAAATTATAAATAATTTTAAATCAATATTAATTTAAACACTAAGAATGCTTCATTCATAAACTTAATAAACTTAATTCATAAGTGAGTGTATTTGTGTGAGAGAGAATGTGTAGGAGTGTGTGTTAGTGTGTAAGAGAGAGTGTTTGTGAGAGCATTAGTGTCTTTGTGTGTGTCTTTTTGTGTGTGTAAGAGAGAAAGAGTGTGTGTGTGAGAGTATGTGTGTGAGTGTGTGATAGTGTGTGAGTCTGTGTGTGAGAGTGAGTGTATTTGTGTGTGAGAGAGAATGTGTGGGAGTGTGTGTTAGTGTGTAAGAGAGAGTGTTTGTGAGAGCTTCGGCACACAGCAACACAATCATAATGCTTTATTGCTGTGATATTATAGGTTAGGCCATAGCTCTGAATCACAATTGTGAATGCCTAATTTACTGCTAATTTATCTCCTCGGGCTGTCGCTAACTATATTTTCTGTGCTACTGTGCTGTGGTTGACATATTTGTATTTAATATGGCACAGTGACAGAATTAAAAAAAGTTCATTTGTTATAAATTTTCCATCTTGACTTGAAGTGATGGAAACGATTCCTAGACCCAGAGTCACAAAATAGAGCATAGCCATGCATGCTATACTAGCAGTGGTGTCACTAGGGTTGGTGTCACCCGGTGCGGTAACTCATGGTGTCACCCCCCCAGTAATGTTTTTGGTGACTCTCAACACATTTTTGGATAGAAAAGGTGTTTAAACCATCACCATACCAGATACCGTCACAATTTGACACAACTTTCTATTTTATTTATATTAATACATTTGCTTAACTCTCTTGGTGTCCTTTGTTTAAAGAGCAGCAATGCACCGACTGGAAGCTAGCTGAACACATAGGTGAGCCAATGACAAGAGGCATATATCTGCAACCACCAATCAACAGCTAGTTTCTAGTAGTGAACTGCTGCTCCTAAGCCTATCTAGGTAAGATTTTCAACAAAGAATATGAAACAATTAAGCAAAGTAGATAAAGTAAATGAGAATGTTGTTTAAAATTGAATGGTCAATCTGAATAATAATAGTTCTTAACTATCCCTTTAACACTAGTTATATTTATATTATTATGTATGTATGTTTGTCATAATACACATTACATTAGGACCCTGGGTAACTCTACTAAACTGATAAATAGATAGAAAGATATAAATATATTTATTATTATTTAATATATATAGTATATTATGGGGCAGAATACCTGTGTGCATTATGAGAAAACATTTGCATACTTTCTACATAATATGTATGTACAATTTTTTTTCACACATATTCTATATCATATGAACAATATCACACACATTCTAGGTCATATGTATTATTAATCACACATTCCATGTCACACATATTACACACTCATTCTTTGTCTCACACACACACACAGTTATACACAACCACACACATATAAACATTGCACTTTTTTGTTAGCATATTCACAGATTTATGAGAACTAAGCTTGGGCATTTACAATAATGTTTTAATTGAGTATATCTAGCAGCAAACAAAAAAATCACAAAACAGCCCTATGAAACACTAGATAGAAATCATGGCATCAAATACTTGTGTGTATTATGAGATTAATACATTTCAATATTTTATTAAGTTCAGTTTCCAGCTTTGGGGAAAAAAACTTGATTGTGTATATTCAGAAATGTTGACAAAATTTCTAAGTACACAGTCAAGTTTTTTCCCCAAAGCTGTAAAATGAACCTAATAAAATATCTTAAATACACAAGTTTTAAAAATGAATCTGTTAGATAGTCTCTCAATTAAGCTGCAGCTTACTAAGTTATTTTCAGCTTTAATATTTCCTATCTTATACACAAAAAGCTGTACTCTACTGATCAAAGGGGTCTGGGGATTTGTTCAGAAAGACATGCTAACTTCTAAGATAAGACCTTACTAAAAGAGAATATGAGAGGCAGTGGAGAGAAGCCAGAGTGCAACTCTAGAAAAACGGAGCTGATGAGGAGAGGTAGAGAAAGCTGTTCCTGCACACTAATAATCTAATTATCTAACTGTTCTTACCTCTGCTCCTCACTGACAATACTGGCATGTCTCCCTCAGTCAGGCTCAGCACACAGAGCAGCCATGCTTTGTGCCCCTCTTCTCCTCCAAGTGCAGAGTCAGAGGAGGAGGGGCAGGGCTACTCTGCGATCCAGCACAGGAGTGTGCTGAAATGTGCAGACTGAGTAGGTGTAAATAGCCAGTCTTACACTGACTGCAGTACCAATGCAAACACAACTGTCTTCTGCTTAAAGATAAATAGCAATGCAGCTGGCTAGTAACAATCCCGTGCCTGACTGACTCATACCTAAAACTGACAAAGTGCTCCGCTCCTGAGTCCTGACTCACTGAGACCCACAGTCACAAAATCGAGCATCAGCATAACCATGCATGCCATAGTCCGGCGTCACCTACCTAAAACTGACAAAGTGCTCCACTCCTGACTCCTGTCTGACAGTCTGACTCCTTCACTCCTCTGCTCTGAGTGACACCTGATCACCAGTCATGCTCCTAACAATTTCCCGCCCGCAACTCAGCCCAGAGACTGAGACAATACTCATGTCTGATTGGCTGAGGGACGGGCAGGCAGGGCTGAGGGCTCCCGAGGCTGGCCTCCGGTGGGAGCGTATGGGCCGCAAGAGACTGCTGCATTAGCTCTCATTCCCCACTCGGTGGCAGTCTCTGGCGGCCCATACAGTATTACATTCATATTGCGCAATGGAAGGATAGCTGGCCTCTACTTTCTTGCGCAATATGAATGTAATTACTTAAATATTACGTTTTTTAAAAAAAAAAAACAATAATAAATGTCAATAAAATACTGAATTTGGTGGAGGGGTGGGGGGGTAAGGGGGTCACCTTTTGAGATGGAAAAAAAATTGTTGAAAAAAAAAAACATTTATTTTATTTTTATTTTTATTTTATAAAAAAGGATGTAATACACCACATTGGCCAGGGGAAGCACTGCCTCACCTGCCTCCTATGTGTGCACGTCACTGATCCCAGGAAAGGAATTACATGGTGAAAAGGAGGGAATCCAGCTGGGAAAAGATAGTGAGTTACCTGATAAATGTTTTGTGTTGCCAGCTGGAGCTCTTTAACTTTTCTTCAATAAATTTTGTTTTTATTTATACACTCTGAGTGCTCAGGACATCTTCTTTTTTTATTGCTATTCGGTGGATTGGTTCCCACCGCCCACCTGATGCACCGCACTGTCTACTGGGGCTGGTAGTTTTTCCTTTGAAAGGTTTGTTACTGTCGAGTGCTTCGCTTTCAGTTGCGGCTACTGCCTATGATGTCACACGCCGGAACCGCTTTCTCACAGCCAGCATGGATCGGATGACACTCGTTTCAAGTATAGCAATTAAATTGAGCTGGATGCACTACAAGCTTTCAACTAAGGAACTAACAGCGTACCTTGTGTGTCTCAAGCAACGGAGCATATTTGTAAAGGTATTGTGAATTTTGTCTCCTATTCTTTCACACTAAAATGTGTTGTTGTTTTTGCATCTACATCTATACAAACACACAAAAAATGCAGAACTTTACTGTTGTTATTCTACACAAAGTCATCACTTGTAATTTACAAACCTTTCTTACTTAAAATATTTAACGGAAATAAAAACTGCCAAGTTTCAAAAAATATATATTTTTACCAGACCCTTTAGTTTACAGTGCCCTTATTTAGGGAGTGGAGAAAAGAACATATAAATAGAAGGAGTTGTAAAGATATTCTCCTTCTTATTAAGCATTTGCAGTTTGTTTGCATTTGACACATAAGACACAGAAACATGCAGGAAAAACCCACTTGCTCTACAGGCTCTTATTTTGATGTGGAAAACAGAAAAGCCTTTTTCAATACTATCTTTAACATTTTAAGTAGTGAACATGATCAGCCAGCGGACATTAAAACCAAATTTACAGCCTTAGAAAAAATGCTGTCTACTGATCTTAGGTTGATGTGGGACATTGTCACGTTTGAACACTACTTGGAGTCTAACAGAATCCCTAGAGGACTACGATTGGGCAAGTTCCCTACCTACCAGTTTGAGGACCAGGATTTAATAGAAGAATGGAACGATGCACTTTCTACCTGTTCCAAAACACTTATTAATATCCTGATAAAAGAAAAACAAAAAAGAAGGGACAAACTAAAAGATCAAATATATCTGGATAAAATGTCCCTAAAAGCATTGAAAACTAGTGACTCATACACTACCCTAAAGGGACAGATGAAAGAACACAAAGAAATTAGACACAGAATTAGCTGAGTTCAAGAAAAAATAAATTTGACAGGGATAGAAAGGACTATGGAAGTAATAGAGTCTATTTCTGGCCTGAATATGGAAACAGAAGATTCTGGAAAAGAAACCAACAAACATATCCCGAAATCAATACTAAAGAACCAAAAAGCTAATAAAGGAAAAAAGTGTATTTTTCATCCACAGACATGGATTCTTCTAATCCAGAGCCTGCCTCTCAAGGGTCCTCTGATTTGGACAGTGGCTCTGTAGCTTCCTCTTCAGTGGATGACTCAGGTGAAGAAACTACTGGAAGCACCTTATCTACTACATCTCAATTGAATATCCCTTTAGGCGTAGGACGAGGAGGTCCAAGAGGGGAAAGAAAAAACTCCAAGAAGACCAAGAAATAACGGATAACCGTCTGAGTATCGTCAACCTCTCAGACTATAACCTCACAAAGGAAGAAATAACACTCTTGTCCAGAGGACTCGGATTTGCTCCTACCAACACATTTTTAGTATTTAAAACCATAACAGACGTCAACAAATTTGTTCGCAAATTGACACTAAAAGATATTTCAATACTGATCACTCAAATTTTGAACAGGAAGAGTCCAATGAAGATACATATCAGAATCTACCTAAGATCATGAACAAGCAGATCTAAAGGACTTTAAAGATTACTGTGCCTTGGAGGTCATGAGACATCTTTCTGAGAGTGGGGACCCAATTCATGATCTCTGAATTTAGACAATTAGTCCTCCTATAATAAAGAATAAGGATTTTTATCCAATACAAATTAGAGGGCCTTACATAAATGCATTTCAGACCAGTGTTGAAAAAGATCTGATTAAGTTAGCCTCTGAAATAGAATCAAATATATACTCCCCTGTCAGAAAAAACTTATCTAGAAAGGAACAAATTGCCAAATAGATTAAAAGATAACAACAACCTAGTAATTAGAAATGCAGACAAGGGAGGCTTGATTGTTCTTCTCAGTAAGGCTAATTATATTGCTGAAGCAAAAAGGCAGCTATCAGACAGTGTTACTTATCGAAGCTTACCTTCAAATACTATCAATACATTTAAAAAGGATCTTGGCACCCTGTTGGAAGAAGGACAAGCATTGGGTATATTACAAAGTAGAGAAGTGGAACTTTTGGTTCCCAAATCACCTGTAACCCCACATCTTCCACCATGTACCCAAGATCCACAAGGATTTAAAATCTCCCCCTGGTAGGCCCATCGTCTCGGGCATAGTCTCCCTTTTGGAGCCTGTGTCCGAGTGGATGGATTCTATTCTCCAGCCTCTTGTCCTCAACTTATATCTCAGAGACTCCAGTCATCTATTGGAAAATCTTAAAAGAATAAAATGGAAAGATACATTCTGTTGGGCAGTGGTTGATATTGAGTCCCTTTACTCATGCATTCCCCATCACTTGGGAATAAGAGCCGTGAGGTGGTTTCTAGACAGGAATACATCTTACCTGGAAGAGGAGAACATTTTCCTGTGTGAATGTATGGAGTTCCACAAATATTTTTTGTTTGACAATGTGTTTTATTTACAAATATGCGGTACAGCAATGGAGGCAAAATTTGCCCCCTCTTATGCCAATTTATTTGTGGGTTGGTGGGAACTCCAATACATTTTCTCAGACTATAACCCATCTATTCAGAACATCGTTCTGTATAATCGTTTTATCGATGACTAGTCCTAAAGCCCGTTCACACAGGCCATTTTTTGCAGTACATTGGTCCCACCCCTTGCTCTCTCTCTCCCCTCTCTCTTTTGCGCCCTCTCCCCTCTCTCTTTTGCGCTCTCTCTCCCTCTCTTTTGCGCTCTATCCCTCCTCTCTTTTGCGCTCTATCCCCCCTCTCTTTTGAGCTCTCTCCCCCCTCTCTTTTGAGCTCTCTCCCCCCCTCTTTTGCTCTCTCTTCCCCTCTCTTTTGCACACTCTCGCCCCTCTTTTGCTCTCTCCCCCCTCTTTAGCTCTCTCTTACCCTCTTTAGCGCTTTCCCATCTCTTTTGCTCTCTCCCCCCTCTCTTTCTATTCTCTCTCTCGGCCGCGCCCACCACGCCCGCTCACACCAGACCACGCCCACTTCCGCTCACTGTCACCGTGCCACAGCAGATCAGGTAGACTCTAAGGCCAAATGTGTTTGTCCTCGTGCTGTCTCTACTGCGCATGGCAGCTTCGGACAAACACACTTGGCCTTTTATATTATAGGATATGGTATTCATATTGGACAACAAGGATGGTAAAAGTTTTGTTATAACCGATTTTTTTTTAATTATCTCAGTGACAATAATGTTCAATTGCAATTTACTGGTGGGATGAACACTCTCAAAATTAATTTTGTGGATCTCACACTAGAAAGTTCGACAGACATAGGTGAAATTATATCTAGTACATACCGAAAACCAACAGCGGGCAACACAACTCTACACGCAAAATCAGCACATCCACACTACCTTCTAAATTCAATACCCAGGAGTCAATTCCTTAGATTAAGGAGAAACACCAATTGTGACCAAATCTACCATTTACAATCTGAAGAATTGAAAACTAGACTCCTAAATAGGGGGTATAGTCAAAACTCCTTTGCACTGCTCAGGAAGAAGCTAGAGTAGGTCATAAACCTAAGGATAAGTTCAAACATTCATTTTCAGAAGGAGCTATCATTTTTAGTACGCCTTACTCATCACAGTATCATAAAGTTGTTAATATTTTGAGAAAACACATTAAATTGTTGAGTTATGACAATACTTTAGCACCATTTGTAAATAAGTGTAAATTTGTGTCCAGAAAACCAACAACTCTAGGCTCAAAACTATCGCCTAGTATGATTCAGACTAATAAAACCAATATAACCACTTAGCTAAATCATAAGGGCAACTTTAAATGTGACAACTATAATTATAAAGCTTACAAAATGACAACAGATGGTAATACATTTTCTTCATCTGTAACAAAAAAATCATTTGATATAAATTTTCATGCCACATGCAGGACTTGGTGGGTCATATATTTATTAACATGTAGTCATTGCCAACATCAATATGTTGGCCAGACCTACCGTGAACTCCAAAATAGAGTGAGAGAGCACTTAAAGGATGTTGAAAATTTCAATAAGGACTCTGCTGTAGCTAAACATTTCAATGGCCTGCACTTTACCAATGTTCCTAAGTTTGCAGTGCAGACCATTGAGATTGTAATGAGACACCCGGGGGGGGGGGGGGGGGGGGGTGTTAGACATAAATTTCTTACTAAAAGGGAATTATTTTGGATTTTAAAACTAGATACATCCCAAAGGCATGAATTTGGAATGGGACATCTCATATTTCACAGATTAAACTATAAAATTATTTCCATTTACCAAAGTTTTCCCTCTAACCAGTCTAACTAATATTATTTCTAGTTCCACATTAATTATTCTATTTCTGGGGGCGGAGTTAACTGCCGAGCGAAGTGGCAGCATTGTATGGGAGCTCCGTACCAAAGTTTGCCTTTTAAGTTTAAAAACAAAAAAGAAAAACTTTCCGACAGCAGTATAGTTGTACCTCTGAACCTACTAACCACTAACCTTTATTTCAGGGGTCAAGCTTGGGCACTTTTGTTCACTTTCTGCCACCTACAACTGAGGTCCTGCCTCACTACTGTTTCCCATCTTGACCCAGCTCCTAAAGACGCACCTAATACTAAGTAACAGTTACCACAACGCCAGTGATTGCTAACGACTCTGGAGGGTCGGGGCTCCACTCTGGAGCCGAAACTACTGCAGCAGGGACAGGCATTGTGGACAGATCGAGGAGACTTCTCTGCAGACACGCCAACAGGCTGGGGCCGCAGGTCTTCAGGAGGACCAAGGGGATTCTACCGTTCACCACAATGAGAGTGCGACTAACACCAGGACTAGGACTCCCAGCTCCTCCGAGTAAGAGACTCTCCCTGTGCTCCCCAGAGCGATCGACTGCAGCTTGCTGGTGAGGCCTGGGTGTATTGACACCATACGGAGTGGCGCAAACGGATGCCATCTTGCCTTCCTCCCCTACTCTGCAAGCTCCGAAAGGGGTGAGATTTAAGGGAGAGATCCTGACCTTCGCCTGGACCCAAGTGGAGGCCCGATAATACTACCCCCCCTGGGTGGTGAGTAGACACAGGGGAATCCCTGATTTCTTATAAAGGCCTCAAAAACCTAGTGCCTATTTTGAGGTTGCGAAGTGGGACAAAGTGCTTGAAGTGCACTCTGGGCCTTACCATCTTTGGCTCAGCTGTATGCCTCTGTGCGTACTGAAGGGTTTGGAGTCAAGGGGGTAAGTGCTTTCCCACTATTTGAGCCGTCACCTGTGTTACACTACATCCCTGCATACTCTGGCCCCAACGCCACTGCTTCATCTAGTGACACTATTTGAGTTAAAGGGTACTCTAGCCCTAGCCATTGGAGATCGTTTGGGACATTCTCAGCTGCAGTCTGCTAGAGGGGCCCTGTTTGTTGGTTGCCCTGAAGTATTGTTATATACACAGATATCCCCACTGCTACTCTTTTGCTATAAGGGACACCCTGTACCGCTATAATCTGTATTCATCTAGCATTTACTATTCCTGCCTCCCACAGGCTTACTGGAGACACCTGTAGCTGCAGCTCAATAATCAGAAGCCACTAATACATAACCCCAAAGAATAACAACTATAGGATTTCTCACCCACTGGCCACCTACAGACTATCGCTCCGGGTCACTTGCCCACCCACCATCTTTTAGCTCAGAGACTCTCACAAATTGAAACCCAATACTGACGCATACTATATATTACGAGAAGCTTGTGAAGGGCTTTACCCAATAACTTTTTGTGTGTGTGTGTGTTGGAGAGCGGTTTATACATGCACTACCTGTAAAACCACCCCTCACCTATCCGCTCCTGCCCAGTCTGTCTGGGTAGGTCATTTCCCACTCCCCTTCCTTCGGGTCGTATCCCCCAGTTCCCCAAGGTGAGGGTTTGGTCCTAGGTCACTTGTACAACTGTAGATTCACTGTTTATCTTTTATTGCATATTATTCTGTTCACTGGGTCTCTTTATTTGTTTTTTATTCTATTTTATTGAGTACAGGCCTAACTGGTGTTCCCTTTACTGCCCTAACTGTGAGTACTAGTATTACTTTTGTCTCTCTGCCCTGCGCTATACTGCTGCCACATTGGTCCTTATAATATAATTTAATTTGCCTTTTTTAAGCCTATACGGAGGAGTTCATTCTTCTCTTCCTCCCCAATGTGATAGGCAGATAGCCGTTATGGCTGGGGCGGTTGACCTATTCTATCAATACAAATATACTAGAGCTTAACTTTTGTTTTGATTGTTGATTCAGCCTGTGCTCTAATGCTTTGCTTTGTATAAAATTGACATCAAGGGGCCTTTGTCTGTTTAATGTGAAAGAGGGTGGTATTACTACGTGCCAAGTCGACACTGTATTGCTAAAGTGAAAATGCCACACAATGCCAGGAGGCAATCTAAAAATCAAACCAAACTTAAGAAGACAGTTTTAGATCATTTTTCCCTTCCGGTTCACAGGGGGGCCTCTCAGTCGGTCTCCAGCCAGGATTCTCATGATGGTGACTCTCATTCAAGTATTAATTCCTGCGTGACCTCCCCAAAATACATCACAGAGCTAACTATGCAAAAGATGCTGGCTGCCCAAACCCTTTCTATAACCCAGGAGATTCACCGTAGCTCGGCTGAGTTGCGTAAGGATATCTCAGAGATAGGGGAGCGGGTGGATGCCTTGGAACGCAAGCAAGACGACTTAGCCACTGACCACACCAACCTCTTGGAATACTCAGAATCATTGGCTGATCAGATCGCACAGCTGGAGTATAAATTAGCTGACTTAGAAGACAGATCTCGACGCAGCAATATTCACTTTCGAGGTATCCCAGAAGCAGTACTCTCCCCCTGAATTGTAAGATTACCTCTCTGAGCTATTCAAGGAGCTCCTTGGATCATTTGATATGCCACCCAACACTCTGTAGCGTTGTCACAGAGCTCTAAGACCCAGATCAATTTAATCCGACAAACCCAGAAACATCATTGTCTGCTTCCACAGCTATAGTCTCAAAGATCGGATTCTACAGGGAGTGCAGAATTATTAGGCAAATGAGTATTTTGACCACATCATCCTCTTTATGCATGTTGTCTTACTCCAAGCTGTATAGGCTCGAAAGCCTACTACCAATTAAGCATATTAGGTGATGTGCATCTCTGTAATGAGAAGGGGTGTGGTCTAATGACATCAACACCCTATATCAGGTGTGCATAATTATTAGGCAACTTCCTTTCCTTTGGCAAAATGGGTCAAAAGAAGGACTTGACAGGCTCAGAAAAGTCAAAAATAGTGAGATATCTTGCAGAGGGATGCAGCACTCTTAAAATTGCAAAGCTTCTGAAGCGTGATCATCGAACAATCAAGCGTTTCATTCAAAATAGTCAACAGGGTCGCAAGAAGCGTGTGGAAAAACCAAGGCGCAAAATAACTGCCCATGAACTGAGAAAAGTCAAGCGTGCAGCTGCCAAGATGCCACTTGCCACCAGTTTGGCCATATTTCAGAGCTGCAACATCACTGGAGTGCCCAAAAGCACAAGGTGTGCAATACTCAGAGACATGGCCAAGGTAAGAAAGGCTGAAAGACGACCACCACTGAACAAGACACACAAGCTGAAACGTCAAGACTGGGCCAAGAAATATCTCAAGACTGATTTTTCTAAGGTTTTATGGACTGATGAAATGAGAGTGAGTCTTGATGGGCCAGATGGATGGGCCCGTGGCTGGATTGGTAAAGGGCAGAGAGCTCCAGTCCGACTCAGACGCCAGCAAGGTGGAGGTGGAGTACTGGTTTGGGCTGGCATCATCAAAGATGAGCTTGTGGGGCCTTTTCGGGTTGAGGATGGAGTCAAGCTCAACTCCCAGTCCTACTGCCAGTTTCTGGAAGACACCTTCTTCAAGCAGTGGTACAGGAAGAAGTCTGCATCCTTCAAGAAAAACATGATTTTCATGCAGGACAATGCTCCATCACACGCGTCCAAGTACTCCACAGTGTGGCTGGCAAGAAAGGGTATAAAAGAAGAAAATCTAATGACATGGCCTCCTTGTTCACCTGATCTGAACCCCATTGAGAACCTGTGGTCCATCATCAAATGTGAGATTTACAAGGAGGGAAAACAGTACACCTCTCTGAACAGTGTCTGGGAGGCTGTGGTTGCTGCTGCACGCAATGTTGATGGTGAACAGATCAAAACACTGACAGAATCCATGGATGGCAGGCTTTTGAGTGTCCTTGCAAAGAAAGGTGGCTATATTGGTCACTGATTTGTTTTTGTTTTGTTTTTGAATGTCAGAAATGTATATTTGTGAATGTTGAGATGTTATATTGGTTTCACTGGTAAAAATAAATAATTGAAATGGGTATATATTTGTTTTTTGTTAAGTTGCCTAATAATTATGCACAGTAATAGTCACCTGCACACACAGATATCCCCCTAAAATAGCTATAACTAAAAACAAACTAAAAACTACTTCCAAAACTATTCAGCTTTGATATTAATGAGTTTTTTGGGTTCATTGAGAACATGGTTGTTGTTCAATAATAAAATTAATCCTCAAAAATACAACTTGCCTAATAATTCTGCACTCCCTGTACAGGCAGCCTACCATAAACCTCCCCTCTCTGAGAAGTTCAAGAACATCCAGCTTTTACAGGATCTGTCTCAGCACACCCTCCAACAGAGGAGACTGTTCTCCCCTATCTTCGAGGTCCTGAGATGGGAAAACATCAAATACAGATTGGGCTTCCTGACCAAAATCCTCATTACAAAGGACAATCAATCACACACCATCGCTAATGCCTAATGCCTACTCCTGCCCGCGGGCAATCCTCAGCCATTGTCCGAAGCAAGGCTTAGAGCATCAGCTCCTGAATGGCAAGTCAAAGAGCAGAGACCAAAACGGCAAAAACACCTAACTCCCCCACGGGACAAAGACACTTGATTGTTTTCGCCTATAGACTTAGCTATTCATCCATCTTGAACTTCAAGAGTCAGATGAGTATATTTACTTTTCAATATATGCTGCTTATACTGTTGACAATTCTCTGCTGGTCAGAAGTTATGTTATATGATTGTCATATGGTAACTGAAGATGAGCTCTCCTTTGATATGTTTATTACTTAAATACGGTTAACTCTTTTTTGTTAAATATTTACTATAGATTTTGGCAACCCCCCCCCCCCCAACGTTGCCCGTATGCCGGGCCTGTCTTGGTGGTCTACTTCCACCACAACAGTTTTTCATATGTTACTTAAAATTTCTATAATGTTTCACACAAGCCTAATCCTTACTTTTCTTTCCCCTCCTCTCCCCTCCTTCAGGTTCTTAATTTACTGGTACCCTATAGGTTATTTTAATGGCTAATGAAGACACTATAAAGTTTCTCACACATAATGTTAAAGACTTAAATTCCCCTGGCAAAAGGAGTCTATTCCTCAGGTCACTCTCATATTTGGACCCTGATGTTGTCTTTCTCCAGGAGACACATTGGAAGGTCAGCGACACCCCCACACTTTTTTCTAAAAACTACAATACCATGATTTTCGCCCCCTATATTACTAAAGCCAGAGGAGTTGCTATCCTTATTCATAAGCGCCTGGCATGCGAAATTATTTTTGAGGATATAGACCCCCAGGCTAGATACATTATTCTAAAATGTAAACTCAACCAACACATATAAACTCTAGTCTCAATCTACCTCCCTAATTCAGGCCAATGCAAATGTCTACACAAAATCTTAAAAATAGTCGAAAAATACAAACAAGGAAGAGTTGTCATTGGGGGAGATTTCAACCTTGTGTGGGATCCCCTCATTGATAAAACATCTAACAAACCAAACCCTAAGGACCATAGACATGATAATCTTTCACACAAATTCAGGTCTCTCATGCTCATGTTTGGATACTATGACACGTGGCGGGCCTTTCACAATACGGATAGAGATTATACACATTTCTCTCACTCGCATTTAGCATACTCTAGATTAGATTACATCTTCAGCCAATCTCCGATCTTTGACCATGTTATGGATACTAATATTCATACGTGTCCGTGGTCGGATCATGACCAGGTCTCATTGTCAGTTCACAACTCTTTTATTTCTCCACATCCCCCAGCATGGTCTATGCCACGTACCATTCTATCTGATGTCCCCTTTCTGACAGGAGCTGGGGAGAGACTTGAGGGAATTTATTGCCTTAAATGACACTCACACAGTTGCTGATGATACCCTGTGGGGGGCCATCAAGGCCTCAATCAGAGGATAAATTATTAAAAAGCAAGTTAGTCTCAGGAAGGCCGGTGTTTGCCCCTCTCACAAGCCTTTAGTAAGCTCAAAGAATTAGAGAAGCTTAACCGACTTTCCCCTTCCATGACACAGACTGCCGACATAAAAGAACTAAAAACCCACATTTGTCATTTAGAATTAAAGCGTACGCAGGAACAATTATTAAAGGTCAGACAATTATTTTATTACAAGGGGAACAAGGCAGATACTATGCTTGCTAATAGACTTAGACACAGAGAAAGTATCTCCTGTATACAATTAATAAAACACAAGGGTCAATCTTCCACTCTGCCTAGTCAAATAGGGTCTATGTTTGCATCTTATTATGAAGCACTCTACAATATACAGACCTCAGAGTCTTCTGCCCCTACTCAAAGTATCTAATATCCAGCAAGCTTTAAAAACCCTCAAACTCCCTACCCTGACAGCTGAACAACAGGACTTCCTTAAAGCACCTGTGTCTCTACAGGAAATTAAACGGGTAATTAAGTTTCTCAAACCACTCAAAGCTCCAGGCCCAGACAGCTTTCCCTCTTTATTCTACAAAACCTACCGGAAGGAACTTATTCCTCTACTCCACCGCTTCTTTCAGCATTCTGGATCACAGGGCTCTTTTAGAAAGGAGTTCCTTGAAGCCACTATTATTACCATCCCCAAACCAGGTAAAGATCCCTCTTTGTGCCCCAGTTATCGACCTATCTCCGTTATAAATACTGATATTAAAATATACTCTAAGATTTTAGCAAATCAAATTTCGTCTCGACTCCCTGACTTAATTAATGGGGATCAAGTAGGCTTCATCCACAACCATGAAGGCCCTGACAACACTAGACGCCTACTTAACATAGCTATGGAAGCTACTAGGCTAGGAAAATCCTTCTCGGTGATCTCTTTAGACGCCGAGAAGGCATTTGATCGCGTCCGCTGGGAGTATCTGTGGGCGGTTCTGGATGCTCTCAAATTCCCAACAGAAATCCAGTCCCATATACAGGCCTTGTATTCGTGCCCTACAGCTAGGGTTAGAGGGTTGGGATTCTGTTCCGATTCTTTCTCCCTATCCAATGGCACAAGACAGGGGTGCCCCTTATCTCCCCTACTTTTTGTCCTTGCTATTGAACCCTTGGCCGAGTTCATACGCCAAGAACCCTCTATACAAGGGATCACCCTACACGGCACTACCCATAAAACCGCCCTTTTCGCTGATGACATTACAATATTTACGTCTGCCCCAAAACCACTATCCCAGCCCTTTTATCCCTGCTGAAATGCTTTGGAGATATGTCTCATTATAAGCTTAACTCCTCAAAGACAGAATGCTACTCTTGGGGCTTCCCGCCCGACTATATCCAGGACCTAACGAATACGTACAATTTTAATTGGAAACGAGACAACATTAAACATTTAGGAATCTTTATCTCACTTGACAAAGCGCAAATAATTTGAGATAACTACATCCCCCTATTGACTGAACTCAGATCCTTAGTGACTAAATGGGACTATAAGTCTATCTCCTGGCTGGGTAGGATCACTTCCTTCAAGATGTCATTTCTACCAAAATTGACCTACCTATTCAGGTGCCTGCCTATCAGACTCTCGCAATATATATTGCTTCAATTCCAGAGCGGCTTCACCAAATACATTTGGCAGGGGAATCCAGCCAGAGTTGCCCATAAATTACTCCAATACCCAAAATCCTTCGGAGGTATCGCCTCCCCATCTGTTATACATTATTATGAAGAAGCTATGCTCACTCATATTTCGCAATGGGGCAACAAGAGCCTGGTGAGCAAGTGGAGTGCTCTTGAGCAGGCATCTCTGCCCAATCATATTCATTTGCGTGACTTAATTTGGATTCCCCCTCACTGTAGACATAACCTTAATATTGAGAATAGTGTAATACGGGAATGCTTATATTCTTGGGATACATTGAGGCACTACTCGGGGGTAGCCCCACACCCATCACCCATTCAGTCCGTTACAGGTCTTCTCCTGGGTCTTCCTGACTCGCACCCCAATGCATGGTCTAATTTAGGCCTCTCTCAGGTATCTGACTTGATGACGTCCCATTCTCAATGCACCTTTCCTTCCATGGCCCAAATAGCCGGGTCACTTGTTGCTCCCCCCAAGTTATATTTTGAATATACTCGATTTAAGAGTATCTTAAGATCCTGGGGGTTTACCCCGTCACCTCTCCGCCCCTTGACCATGTGGGAAATGATATGGAAAAGAGGCAAAAAGATCGACAAACTGTTATCCCACTTTTACCTGCTTGTGGAAGGGACAACCCTGGATGATAAGGCAGCCCATATTAAGAAATGGGAAGACATTTTAAACACTTGTTTACCTCAGCAACTCTGGGCTAGGGCTTTTGTTCTTACGGCCAAAGCCATTCACTGCACGACCCTTTTTGAATCATTCTACAAATTGCTCTCCCACTGGTACTTCACACCTATGAGACTTTTTAAACTTAATTTAATTCCCACACCCCACTGTTGGAGACTCTGCGGCCAACCAGTGGACTCTCTCCATATCTGGTGGGGCTGCCCCAAACTCAAACCGCTATGGAACATGGTGTACATCCAATTGGCTAGGTTGGGTATTCGAGTCCCGAGGACCACGAAAACAGCCCTACTACACATAGGTCTGCACTCTCTTCCCAAACACCAGAGCTACATGTGTGTATACCTCTTCTCAGCCACAAGACTCGCGATAGCTAGAGCCTGGAAACAACAAAGACCCCCGGGTTGGGTTTCTGTCCTAGATATCATGGCTTATATTAACTCCATGGAGAGAAATGTATTCTTTATCCTAAATAAGATAGATCTCTTTGAGTTAATCTGGGAAGACTGGGCTAAGTTATTTAAGCCTAATTGGTACCCTAGGGCAGATATGTAATTAGCACTACTACACATAATTAACCCGCAGATTACTCTTCCATAAGAACCTCTTCCTCTCCCCTTACCTCCCCTTCCCCTGCTTTCCCTTTCTACTCCCACCTCCCTTTGTATTTTATAACTAGGCTGATATTCCTAATATTCTTTCGATATATTTTCTGATTATATATTATGTTCCCTCATGTGTAGATGTATATCACCCACTGTGTTTGGGAACTTCTCTGTAATTCAGTTTTCATTCAAAATAAAGCTTTGTGGGGAAAAAAATATTCTATTTCTTTAAATTAATCATATTGGCCATATTAAAATTAAAAAATTAAAATATGAAAAATATTATCCATCAGGTTTAACTTAATGTTTTCATATTAATAGATTTTTCCTGTTTGGCTATTTGTTAATATACTTTATTAATATACTTGTTTATCATTACTAGTGGCCACTTATTATGATTTCTTTTGCGCACATATATTTCTATGAACCTGTAAGCATTCTCCCAAGGAATTCAGTACTTTTTGTATTTTTATGCATCATTGTTGTTTTTACTTTTATTATGTAATACCACCTTATGTGTAGGATGGGCGTTACCATGTGAGGTCCAGTTTCTGGTATCTGATTGGTGAGGTCCGTCCTTATATAAGTTGTGATCACTTACCTCTGTATCCTATGACTATGCGCCACTAGGGGCGTGAAACGCGTCAGGATTACCTTTTCCTTGACCCCTGCTTGTCTATGCCGCTTTTAACTTTTCTTCAATAAACTTTGTTTTTATTTTTCCACTCTGAGTGCTGAGGATATCTTCCTTTAAGATGTTTCCTATCTCTAACCCAATTTCAATATCCTCATAGCAGTGCCAAAAGAACTGCTTCTTTAAAATCAACTCTTTCAGCCCTTCAAAGTCCTGTATACCTGCCATTAGGAGGCACTGCTCATAGGATCAGCGAATGTGAATGGCACACTCACTGTAGGTCTTTCTTCAATCGGTCATTTCAGAACTGCCTTCGGTATGTGTTAGCATTTAGAGCATATCTGTCCAAGAGTTCTCTTTTCACTGAAGGGCTTCCTCACCCTGTAGAGCCAGGAAGGCATCCACAACACACCTGTAAGGTTACCCTATACACATAAATACATATGTCTACATATAAAGACATATATTTAAGTGCATTGGAGTCCTTTACAGTTAAAGGGACACTGAACCCAAATGTTTTCTTTCATGATTCAGATAGAGCATGTAATTTTAAACAACTTTCTAATTTACTCCTATTATCAATTTTTCTTCATTCTCTTGCTTTCTTTATTTGAAAAAGAAGGCATTTAAGCTATTTTTTTTTAATTCAGAACCATGGAAAGCACTTGTTTATTGGTAGGTGAATTTACCCACCAATCAGCAAGAACAACACAGTCGCCTAGATTACGAGTTTTTTCGGTAATGGTGTGCGGTGCTAACGAGCAGTTTATGCTCACCGCTCACCTACAGACAATGCTGGTATTACGGTTTTTACAAACCCGGCGTTAGCCGCAGAAAAGTGAGCGGACAGCAAAATTTTGCTCCACATCTCACCTCAATACCAGTGCTGCTTACGGTAGTGGTGAGCTGGCTAAACGTGCTCGTGCACGATTTCCCCGAAATAATCAATGGGGGAGAGCCGGCTGAAAAAAAAACTAACACCTGCAAAAAAGCAGCGTTAAGCTCCTAACGCAGCCCCATTGATTCCTATGGGGAAATACATTTATGTCTACACCTAACACCCTAACATGAACCCCGAGTCTAAACACCCCTAATCTTACACTTATTAACCCCTAATATGCCAGCCCCCCAACATCGCCGACCCCTGCATTATATTATTAACCCCTAATCTTCCGCTCCGGACACCGCCGCCACCTACATTATATGTATTAACCCCTAATCTGCTGCCCCCAACATCGCCGACACCTACATTATATTTATTAACCCCTAATCTGCCACCCCCAATGTCGCCGCAACCTACCTACACTTATTAACCCCTAATCTGCCACCCCCAACTTCGCTGCCACAATATTAAAGTTATTAACCCCTAAATCTAAGTCTAACCCTACCCCCCCTAACTTAAATATAATTTAAATAAATCTAAATACAATTACTACAATTAACACAATTATTCCTATTTAAAACTAAATAGTTACATTGTAGCTAGTTTAGGATTTATTTTTATTTTACAGGAAATTTTGTATATATTTTAACTAGGTAGAATAGTTCTTAAATAGTTATTAACTATTTAATAGCTACCTAGTTAAAATAAAGACAAATTTACCTGTAAAATAAAACCTAACCTAAGTTACAATTACCAATAGGATTGAGGTTGCATTTTATTGGCTGTTCCAATCAGCCAATAGGATTGAAGGATTTTTTCTGCCTTAATTTCCGATTGGCTGATAGAATTCTATCAGCCAATCGGAATTGAATGGACGCCATCTTGGATGACATTATTTAAAGGAACCTTCATTCAGTCGTCGGATGAAGAACGAAGAGGATGCTCCGCGTCTTGAAGATGGAGCCGCTCCGCACCGGATGGATGAAGACAGAAGATGCCGCCTGGATGAAGACTTCTGCCCGTCTGGAGGACCTCTTCTGGCCGGCTTGGATGAAGACTTCTGCCCGTCTGGAGGACCACTTCGCCCGGCTTCGTTGAGGACTTCGGCCCGGTTGGGTGAAGACTTCAAGGTAGGGTGATCTTCAAGGGGTTAGTGCTAGGTTTTATTAAGGGGGGTATTGGTGGGTTTTAGAGTAGGGTTGGGTGTGTGGTGGTGGGTTTTAATGTTGGGGGTATTGTACTTTTTTTTACAGGTAAAAGAGCTGATTACTTTGGGGCAATGCCCCGCAAAAGGCCCTTTTAAGGGCTATTTGTAATTTAGTATAGGGTAGGGCTTTTTATTATTTTGGGGGGCTTTTTTATTTCATTAGGGGGATTAGATTAGGTGTAATTATGTTAAAAAACTTGTAATTATTTTATTATTTTCTGTAATTTAGTGTTTTTTCCCCCCATACTTTAGATAATTGTATTTAATTGTAGCGAATTTAGGGAATTAATTTAATTATAGTGTAGTGTTAGATCTAATTGTAACTTAGGTTAGGTTTTATTTTACAGGTAAATTTGTCTTTATTTTAACTAGGTAGCTATTAAATAGTTAATAACTATTTAATAACTATTGTACCTAGTTAAAATAAATACAAAGTTGCCTGTAAAATAAAAATAAATCCTAAGCTAGCTACAATGTAACTATTAGTTATATTGTAGCTAGCTTAGGGTTTATTTTATAGTTAAGTATTTAGTTTTAAATAGGAATAATTTAGTAAATGATAGTTATTTTATTTAGATTTATTTAAATTATATTTAAGTTAGGGGGGGTGTTTGGGTTAGACTTAGATTTAGGGGTTAATAACTTTAATATAGTGGCGTCGACTTTGGGGGCGGCAGATTAGGGGTTAATAAATGTAGGTAGGTGTCGGCAATGTTAGGGACGGCAGAATAGGGGTTAATAAAATTTAACTAGTGTTTGCGATGCGGGAGTGCGGCGGTTTAGGGGTTAATATATTTATTATAGTGGCGGCGATGTCCGGTTCAGCAGTTTAGGGGTTACATTTTTTTTAGTAGTTGCGATGTGGGGGGGGGGGGGGCTCGTTTTAGGGGTTAATAGGTAGTTTATGGGTGTTAGTGAACTTTTTAGCACTTTAGTTAAAAGTTTTATGCTACGGCGTTAGCCCATAAAACTCTTAACTACTAACTGCGGTACCAGTCTTGACAGGAGAGGGTCTACCGCTCACTTTTTGGAAGACTTGTAATACCGGCGTTATACAAGTCCCATTGAAAAAATAGGATACGCAATTGACGTAAGTGGATTTGCGGTATTTTCGAGTCTGGCCGAAAAAGTGAGCGGTACACCTGTACCTGCAAGACTCATAATACCAGCGGGCATTAAAAAGCAGCGTTGGGACCTCTCAAACGCTGCTTTTTAAGGCTAACGCAAGACTCGTAATCTAGCAGAGTGTGTTCACCAAAAATGGGCCAGCATCTAAACTTACATTCTTACATTTCAAATAAAGATACCAAGAGAATGAAAAGAATTTTATAATAGGAGTAAATTAGAAAGTTGCATAAAATTGCATGCTCTATCTGAATCACGATAGAAAAAAAAAATGGGTTCAGTGTCCCTTTAATTAAAATATGTAAAATGATATTTATGCAATATTCATAATAAAAAATGAAAGTGTTTAAATATGTTCTAAGTATTGTTAAAGGGACAGTCTAGGCCAAAATAAACTTTCATGATTCAGATAGAGCATGTAATTTTAAACAATTTTCCAATTTACTTTTATCACCAATTTTGCTTTCTTATCTTGGTATTCTTAGTTGAAAGCTTAACCTAGGAGGTTCATATGCTAATTTCTTAGACCTTGAAGCCCACCTCTTTTAGATAGCATTTTAACAGTTTTTCACCACTAGAGGGTGTTAGTTCACATATTTCATATAGATAACACTGTGCTCGTGCACGTGACGTTATCTGGGAGCAGGCACTGATTGGCTAGACTGCAAGTCTGTCAAAACAACTGAAAAAAGGGGCAGTTTGCAGAGGCTTAGATAGAAGATAATCACAGAGGTTAAAAGTATATTATTATAAATGTGTTAGTTATGCAAAACTGGGAAATGGGTAATAAAGGGATTATCTATCTTTTAAAACAATAAAAATTCTGGTGTAGACTGTCCCTTTAAATAGATATTCATATACTGTATATATATATATATATATATATATATGAGACAAAAAGCGGTGAGATAGGGTGCAAAAGAAGAGAGAACAAAAGAAAAACTAGGTTGCAGATATTCACCAAACAATAACCAGAAACCTCAGCTGCTATCCCTTTAAGGAAAGTGTGCACTGGAGCAGGGAACTTCAGTATACACTCTCCAATGTGAAATGAAGGAGGAAGAGGACAAAAAGGGAGGGAATAGCGCTGTTTCTGTTACTTAAACTATATGAACAGATTACATAAATAAACCATACAATGATAATGGTAATAATAATAATGAATTGAGGAGTGAAAAATTCAAAACGGTAAAACTAAGCGCTTATAAGTCTAAGCACATTATGAGTCTAAACACATTAATAAATATTAATTATTAACCAAACAGTTCATGTAAACAATGGATTGGAAAATTGTATTGCACAATATTGCCTTATATAATTCAATAAGGTAGTGTATAGTTGCACTCCTGTGTAAATAGTGGAACTTCTCACTTACAGGATAAGACCTCAATCCTATGAGGTAAGGTGTTTGCACTGCAGAGAAGTACTTCTATGGAGGAGATTGGTGTCTCCACAGATATAATCAATTCCCCTCTTAGTATATGGTAAACTTTCAGGTGCTTTCTAGCAGTCAGTGTTCCTTCTGCCTCTCAAGTATGGGATCTTTTCTTTTCAGAGTATGATAGATCGCCCAAGGAATATATATAAAGAAAATAAAAGCCGCAAATAGTGTGATACCGTTTTAAAAAAACACACACTTTATTCACATTTAAAACACTTTGAAAATGCCTGCTTACATGAATTAACCTCAAGCTAATATGAGGTATTGATATAACTTTAGGTGGTTGCTTACAAGGATGATTGCTCGTTCTGGATTTGCAATATACCAGTATCCCAAGGTAGGCCCCAATAGTCCACAGTAGCAGGGACAGAAATCCGGATCATCTGGTAATAAAGTTTAGTCAGTCAGTCTAACGCGTTTCAAAGAATTGTTATCAATGCTTCCTTCTTCTTCAGAGACTTGTACTAGAATGAGCAGCTGTTCTCGTTTTAAAAAGCATATTGCGGTTGGAATGGGTTTCTATTGGCGATGCTGCCATTGGTTAAAATAACCACACTTCTTCCTACGGCTATGCGTCACACGGATTGGTTAACTTTGGAACATGTGACACGCTGACACTATATGCAGCTAAATTGCCGGTTAACAAACCGGAATGGGGGAATTCTTTCTTATGATTATGTTATGCATATACAAATACATTGATATCGTTTAAAACATGTATTCTAAGGTGCATTTCAAGTGATACTGCTTAAAAATGGCGGACCAATAAAAAGAAAAAGAAAAGGCTCGTACTAAGTGAATAATATTAATACTTAAAATATTTTAAAAATTATTAAATATATCTGACATAATAAAATTCGACAGAAATAAGGTTTATAAAGAACAAGCAGCATAATTTCAACAGTTTTTATAGTTCCACACGTCAATCAATAGAATTTATATATACGTATTTAAAAAAACTTGTATGTCATATATTTACAGATTCATGTGATACCTTAATATGTGTTTACAGTTAAAAATTGGAAATTAAGACTTACGAATTAGAAACTACAGGGGAGACATACTTCATTCATTAGTTTTCCAGAAATGCAGCTAGGTCTATGTCTTTATTCAAACCATTTGACATTAAGGTATTCATAGTGTGGATCCAAAAAGTTTATTTTTTTCTAAGTGCACTTGTTCTATTGCCCCCTCGTTTGTGTGGTTTAACATGTTCAATAATAGTTTCCCTGAGACATTGTGGGTCTTTATTATGAACATTTTTATAATGAAGGGACAAATGATGTGATTTCTCACCTGCAGTTATATTGGTTAGATGCTCAAATAGCCTCTTCTTGTAAGGTCTAATGGTCCTACCAATATACTGCAAATTACAACTGCATTGTAACATGTACACTACATATTCAGTTTTGCAGTTACACAGAGACTTTATTTCAAACTCCTTTCCTGTATTACTGGACTTAAACCCTTTTTGTGGGCTTATTTCCACTGAAATGATGTATGTATGCTTCACAGTTTTTTCTATTTCATTTATAAAAGCCTTCAGACTGTCTCCCTTACCAGATTTAATTATTTGTTGGATTAGTTCTTGACTAGGCGCTAAAATAGATTTTAGATTTTTCTTTTTCTTATATATTACTTTTGGATTATCCTTAGTTATTTCTTTGAGTAACTCATCTTTTTTAAGATGTGCCAATGTTTTTTTAGGATGTTGTTAATATGTTTGTAACATAGTAACATAGTAGATAAGGTTGAAAAAAGACTGAAGTCCATCGAGTTCAACCTATACAAATCTAAAATACTTACAAAAAGCTCCAGTTAAGCTTAAATAACCCCATTAAAATGTGACCCATTTAATACTAGCAATCATATCCATGAATTTTGTTTATACACAGAAATGTATCCAGACTATTTTTAAATGTATCTATGGTATTGGCATTCACTACCTCCTTTGGTAATGAGTTCCACAATTTTATTGCTCTTACAGTGAAAAAACGTTTCCGTTGCAGGAGATTAAATCTCCTTTCCTCCAACCTTAAATTATGACCTCTTGTCAGAACCAATTTTCTTGGAATAAAAAGAGCTTCTGCCATCTCTGTATATGGGCCTTGAATATATTTATATAAAGTAATCATGTCACCTCTCAAGCGCCTTTTTTCTAAAGAGAACAGACCCAGTTTGGCTAGCCTCTCCTCATAGGTTAATTTCTCCAATCCCCTTATTAGCTTTGTGGCCCTTCTCTGAACTTTTTCTAGTTCTGCAATATCTTTTTTAGCAATCGGTCCCCAGAACTGCACTCCAAACTCAAGGTGAGGTCTTACCAGGGCTTTATATAATGACAGAATTATGCTTTCCTCCCTTGAATCAATGCCTCTTTTAATACATGCTAGTATCTTATTAGCCTTTGAAGCCGCTGCCCTGCATTGTGCACTCATCTTTAGCTTGTTATCTATTACTACTCCCAAATCCCTTTCCTCCTGTGTTTGGCTAAGTCTTGTCCCATTTAAAAAATACATAGCCTGCTTATTTTTACTTCCAAAATGTAGAACCTTACATTTTTCCGTATTAAATCTCATTTTCCATTCACTTGCCCATAGTTCTAATTTTAGCAAATCCCTTTGCAAAGAGAGTTCATCCTGCTCTGACCTAATGACCTTACTCATTGTATGTGGTTACTAAACTACAGGATGTATGATTATGTGAATCATCCTTACTTTTTCCTTTTAGTAATGTACTTCTTGAAATTATTCTAGTCTTTCTGTCTGCCTGTTCAAGGATTTTATTTTGATATCCTTTTTTCTGAAATATTGTTTCTTTAGTTCCATAGATTCTCTATCGTAATCTTCCATTTTTTAACAGTTGCAACGGATTCGTTGGAACTGTCCATTGGGGATATTTTCAATCCACTTTGGATTATGGCCACTGGTTGCATGTAAGTACCCATTACTATCCGTATCTTTTTTATATAATTTCAATAGTATATTATTGTCTTCCTAAAAAAACACCAAATCTAAAAACTCTTTCATTTGGGTCTGTTTTTTTCGTAAAAGAGATTAAAATCATTTATACTGATGAAAGAAATAAATTCCTCTATAATCTCATGTGTGCCTGACCAAATTAAAACAATATCATTGATAAATCTACCCCAAAAAACAATGTGGGGAAAAAAAGGGTTATTTTCCCAAATTTGGGTCTCTTCCCATGCCCCCATATAAAGATTGGCATAACTAGGGGCAAAGCGAGTATCCATGGCTGTACCATTTATCTGTAGATAAAATTGGTCTTCAAAAAACATAATTTATGTAAGAACTTACCTGATAAATTCATTTCTTTCATATTAGCAAGAGTCCATGAGCTAGTGACGTATGGGATATACATTCCTACCAGGAGGGGCAAAGTTTCCCAAACCTTAAAATGCCTATAAATACACCCCTCACCACACCCACAATTCAGTTTAACGAATAGCCAAGAAGTGGGGTGATAAGGAAAAAAGTGCGAAAACATATAAAATAAGGAATTGGAATAATTGTGCTTTATATAAAAAAATCAAAACCACCACAAAAAAAGGGCGGGCCTCATGGACTCTTGCTAATATGAAAGAAATGAATTTATCAGGTAAGTTCTTACATAAATTATGTTTTCTTTCATGTAATTAGCAAGAGTCCATGAGCTAGTGACGTATGGGATAATGATTACCCAAGATGTGGATCTTTCCACACAAGAGTCACTAGAGAGGGAGGGATAAAATAAAGACAGCCAATTCCTTCTGAAAATAATCCACACCCAGAATAAAATTGAAAAAACATAAGCAGAAGATTCAAACTGAAACCACTGCCTGAAGTACGTTTCTACCAAAAACTGCTTCAGAAGAAGAAAACACATCAAATGGTAGAATTTAGTAAAAGTATGCAAAGAGGACCAAGTTGCTGTTTTGCAAATCTGATCAACCGAAGCTTCATTCGTAAACGCCCAGGAAGTAGAAACTGACCTAGTAGAATGAGCTGTAATCCTTTGAGGCGGAGTGTTACCCGACTCAACATAGGCATGATGAAATAAAGATTTCAACCAAGATGCCAAAGAAATGGCAGAAGCTTTCCGGTCTTTTCTAGAACCGGAAAAGATGACAAATAGACTAGAAGTCTTTCGGAAAGACTTAGTAGCTTCAACATAATATTACAAAGCTCTAACAGCATCCAAAGAATGCAATGATTTCTCCTTAGAATTCATAGGATTAGGACATAATGAAGGAACCACAATTTCTCTACTAATGTTGTTAGAATTCACAACCTTAGGTAAAAAATTCAAAAGAAGTTCGCAGCACCGCCTTATCCTGATGCAAAATCAGAAAAGGAGACTCACAAAAAAGAGTAGATAATTCAGAGACTCTTCTGGCAGAAGAGATGGCCAAAAGAAACAAAACTTTCCAAGAAAGTAATATAACGACCAAAGAATGCATGGGTTCAAAAGGAGGAGCTTGAAGAGCCCCCAGAACCAAATTCAAACTCCAAGGAGGAGAAATTGACTTAATGACAAGTTTTATACGAACCAAAGGTTGTACAAAACAATGAATATCAGGAAGATTAGCAATCCTTCTGTGAAAAAGAACAGAAAGAGCAGAGATTTGTCTTTCAAGAAACTTGCGGACAAACCTTTATCTAAACCATCCTGAAGAAATATAAGTCTTCCAGACTCTATAATATATCTCTCTAGATACAGATTTACGAGCCTGTCACATAGTATCAATCACAGAGTCAGAGAAACCTCTTTGACCAAGAATCAAGCGTTCAAACTCCACACCTTAAAATTAAGGTTTTGAGATCCTGATGGAAAAAAGAACCTTGAGACAGAAAGACTGGTCTTAACGGAAGAGTCCACAGCTGGCAAGAGGCCATCCGGACAAGATCCGCATACCAAAACCTGTGAGACCATGCTGGAGCTACCAGCAGGACAAACGAGCATTCCTTTAGAATATTGGAGAATACCCTTGGAAGAAGAACTAGAGGCGGAAAGATATAGGCAGGATGACACTTGTAAGGAAGAGATAATGCATCCACTGCCTCCGCCCGAGGATCCCGGGATCCGGACAGATACCAGGGAAGTTTCTTGTTTAGATGAGAAGCCATCAGATCTATTTCTGGGAGTTCCCACATTTGAACAATCTGAGGAAATACCTCTGGGTGAAGACCATTCGCCCAGGTGCAACGTTTGGCGACTGAGATAATCCGCTTTCCAATTGTCCATACCTGGGATATGAACCGCAGAGATTAGACAGGAGCTGGATTCCGCCCAAACCAAAATTCGAGATACTTCTGTCATAGCCAGAGGACTGTGAGTCCCTCCTTGATGATTGATGTATGCCACAGTTGTGACATTGTCTATCTGAAAACAAAAGAACAACTCTCTCTTCAGAAGAGGCCAAGACTGAAGAGCTCTGAAAATTGCACGGAGTTCCAAAATATTGATCGGAAAACTCACCTCCTGAGATTCCCAAACCCCTTGTGCCGTCAGATACCCCCACACAGCTCCCCAACCTGTAAGACTTGCATCTGTTGAGATTATAGTCCAGGTCGGAAGAACAAAGAAGCCCCCTGAACTAAACGATGGTGATCTGTCCACCATGTCAGAGAGTGTCGTATAATCGGTTTAAAGATATTAATTGAGATATCTTTGAGTAATCCCTGCACCATTGGTTCAGCATACAGAGCTGAAGAGGTCGCATGTGAAAACGAGCAAAGGAGATCGCATCTGATGCGGCAGTCCTAAGACCTAAAATTTCCATGCATAAGGCTACCAAAGGGAATGATTGTGACTGAAGGTTTTGACAAGCTGATATCAATGTTAAACTTCTCTTGTCTGACAAGGACAGAGTCATAGACACTGAATCTATCTAGAAACCTAAAAAGGTTACCCTTGTCTGAGGAATCAATGAACTGATTTGTAAATTGATCCTCCAACCATGAACTTGAAGAAACAACACAAGTCGATTCGTATGAGATTCTTCAAAAATTAGAAGACTGAGCAAATACCCAGATATCGTCCAATAAGGAAATACCAAAACCCTGTTCTCTGATTACAGAAAGAAGGGCACCGAGAACCTTTGAAAAAAATTCTTGGAACTGAGGCTAGGCCAAACGGTAGAGCCACAAAACTGGTAATGCTTGTCTAAAAAGAGAATCTCAGACACTAAAAGTGATCTGGATGAATCGGAATATGCAGATACACATCCTGTAAATCTATTGTAGACATATAATGCCCTTGCTAAACAAAAGGCAGGATAGTCCTATAGTAACCATCTTGAATGTTGGTATCCTTACATAACGATTCAATATTGATAGATCCGGAACTGGTCTGAAGGAATTGACCTTCTTTGGTACAATGAAGAGATAAAATAAAACCCCAGCCCCTGTTCCAGAACTGGAACTGGCATAATTACTCCAGCCAACTCTAGATCTGAAAACACATTTCAGAAATGCTGAGCCTTTGCTGTGTTAACTGGGACACGGGAAAGAAAAAAATCTCTTAGCAGGAGGCCTTAACTGAAGCCAATTCTGTACCTTTCTGAAACAATGTTCTGAAACCAGAAATTGAGAACGGAATTGATCAAAATTTCTTTGAAGAAAACGTAATCTGCCCCATACCAGCTGAGCTGGAATAAGGTCCGCACCTTCATGGGTACTTAGGAGCTGGCTATAGGTTTTCTATAAGGCTTGGATATATTCCAAACTGGAAATAGTTTCCAAACTGATAACGCTCCTGAGGATGAAGGATCAGGCTTTTGTTCCTTATTGTGAGGAAAGGAACGAAAATGATTATTAGACCTAAATTTACCTTAGATTTTTTATCCTTTGGTAAAAAAGTTCCCTTCCTTCCAGAAACAGTTGAGATAATAATTTATTACCCTGGAAAGAAAGGGAAAGCAAAGTTGACTTAGAAGACATATCAGCATTCCAAGTTTAATCCATAAAGCTTTTCTAGCTAAAATAGCTAGAGACATATACCTGACATCAACTCTAATGATATCAAAAGATGGTATCACCAATAAAATTATTAGCATGTTATAGAATAATGATAATGCTATAAAATTATGATCTGTTACTTGTTGCGCTAAAGCTTCTAACCAAAAAGTTGAAGCTGCAGCAACATCCGCTAAAAATATAGCAGGTCTAAGAAGATTACCTGAACATAAGTAAGCTTTTCTTAGAAAGGATTCAATTTTCCTATCTAAAGGATCCTTAAATGAAGTACTATCTGCCGTAGGAATAGTAGCACATTTAGCAGGAGTAGAGACAGCCCCATAACCTTAGGGATTTTGTCCCAAAAAAACTCTAATCTGTCAGATGGCACAGGATATAATTGCTTAAACGTTTAGAAGGAGTGAAAGAATTACCCAAATTATTCCATTCCCTGGAAATTACTTCAGAAATAGCATCAGGGAGATTAAACACTTCTGGAATAACTACAGGAGATTTAAAAACCTTATTTAAACGTTTAGATTTAGTATCAAGAGGACCAGAATCCTCTATTTCTAATGCAATTAATACTTCTTTAAATAAAGAACGAATAAATTCCATCTTGAACAAATACAAAGATTTATCAGCATCAACCTCTGAGACAGAAACCTCTGAACCAGAAGAACCATTATCAGTATCAGAATGATGATGTTCATTTAAAAATTCATCTGAAAAAAGAGAAGTTTTAAAAGACTTTTATGTAAACTAGAAGGAGAAATAACAGACATAGCCTTCTTAATGGATTTAAAAAATAAAATCTCTTATGTTTATCAGGAACACTCTGAAAATTAGATGTTGACGGAACAGCAACAGGTAATGTAACAGTACTAAAGGAAATTTTATCTGCATTAATAAGTTTGTCATGACATGCAATACAAACAGCAGCTGGAGAAACAGATACCAAAAATTATAGCAGATACACTTAGCTTGGTAGCTCCAGCACTAGACAGCGATTTTCCTGTAGTATCTTCTGACTCAGATGCAACGTGAGACATCTTGCAATATGTAAGAGAAAAAACAACATATAAAGCAAAATTGATCAAATTCCTTAAATGACAGTTTCAGGAATGGGAAAAAATGCCAAAGAACAAGCTTCTAGCAACCAGAAGCAATGAAAAAATAAGACTTAAATAATGTGGAGACAAAAGCGACGCCCTTATTTTTTAGCGCCAAATAAGACGCCCACATTATTTGGCGCCTAAATGCTTTTGGTGCCAAAAATGACGCCACATCCGGAACGCCGACATTTTTGGCGCAAAATAACGTCAAAAAATGACGCAACTTCCGGCGACACGTATGACGCCGGAAACGGAAAAGAATTTTTGCGCCAAAAAAATCTGCGCCAAGAATGACGCAATAAAATGAAGCATTTTCAGCCCCCGCAAGCCTAACAGCCCACAGGGAAAAAAGAGTCAAAATTTTTGAAGGTAAGAAAAAATGATTAATTCAAATGCATTATCCCAAATATGAAACTGACTGTCTGAAAAATAAGGAAAGTTGAACATTCTGAGTCAAGGCAAATAAATGTTTGAATACATATATTTAGAACTTTATAAACAAAGTGCCCAACCATAGCTTAGAGTGTCACAGAAAATAAGATTTACTTACCCCAGGACACTCATCTACATGTTTGTAGAAAGCCAAACCAGTACTGAAACGAGAATCAGCAGAGGTAATGGTATATATAAGAGTATATCGTCGATCTGAAAAGGGAGGTAAGAGATGAATCTCTACGACCGATAACAGAGAACCTATGAAATAGACCCCGTAGAAGGAGATCACTGCATTCAAATAGGCAATACTCTCCTCACATCCCTCTGACATTCACTGCACGCTGAGAGGAAAACCGGGCTCCAACTTGCTGCGGAGCGCATATCAACGTAGAATCTAGGACAAACTTACTTCACCACCTCCATCGGAGGCAAAGTTTGTAAAACTGAATTGTGGGTGTGGTGAGGGGTGTATTTATAGGCATTTTAAGGTTTGGGAAACTTTGCCCCTCCTGGTAGGAATGTATATCCCATACGTCACTAGCTCATGGACTCTTGCTAATTACATGAAAGAAATATATATTATATTTTTTTTCTAAAATTAATTTAATTGATTCTATTAAAAATATTTGTTTGTCAATTTCTATGTCAGTTTATTTATTGAACCAAAATGTCATTCCATGCCCTTATTGTGTGGTATATTGGTATAAAGTGCACTGACATCTAAAGTGGCCCATAGATAATTTGATTCCCATCTAATGTTTGATATTTTGTTTATTGCATCAGTAGAATCTTTGAAATGGGATTTTAATAATGGGACCAGTGGTTGTAGAAAAGTGTCGATGAATTCTGATAGTTTTGATGTTAGACAATTTATACCTGACACTATCGGTCTCCCTGGTGGATTTGCCTTATTTTTATGGATTTAAGGCAAATGGTAAAAAATAGCTATTGACGGTGCTCTGTTTTTTAAAAACTAAAATTCACTTTTATTTAAAAAATTCCTTGATTTTGCGGTATAAATTAGTTCCATGTATTCATTTAAAAAGTTTTTTGTTGGGTCCCGTCTAATTTTCTTGTAAGTGGCATTATCATCTAGTAATCTAAATGCTTCTGCCATATAATCAGCTTTCTCTTGTATTACGATTCCCCACCATTAGACCTTACAAGAAGAGGCTATTTGAGCATCTAACCAATATAATTGCAGGTGAGAAATCACATAATTTGTCCCTTCATTATAAAAATGTTCATAAAGACCCACAATGTCTCAGGGGAACTATTATTGAACATGTTAAACCACACAAACGAGGGGGCAATAGAACAAGTGCACTAAGAAAAAAAGAAACTTTCTGGATCCACACTATGAATACCTTAATGCCAAATGGTTTGAATAAAGACATAGACCTAGCTGCATTTTTGGAAAACTAATGAATGAAGTATGTCTCCCCTGTAGTTTATAATTCTTAATTTCCCATTTTTAACTGTAAACACATATTAAGGTATCACATGAATCTGTAAATATATGACATACAAGTTTTTTAAATACGTATATATAAATTCTATTGATTGATGTGTGGAACTATAAAAACTGTTGAAATTATGCTGCTTGTTCTTTATAAATCTTATTTCTGTAGAATTTTATTATGTCGGATATATTTAATTATTTTTAAAATATTTTAAGTATTAATATTATTCACTTAGTACGAGCCTTTTCTTTTTTTTTTATTTTTTTATTTATTGGTCCGCCATTTTTAAGCAGTATCACTTGAAATGCACCTTAGAATACATGTTTTAAACGATATCAATGTATTTGTATATGCATAACATAATCATAAGAGAGAATTCCCCCATTCCGGTTTGTTAACCAGCGATTTAGCTGCATATAGTGTCAGCGTGTCACATGTTCCAAAGTTAACCAATCCGTGTGACGCATAGCCGTAGGAAGAAGTGTGGTTATTTTAACCAATGGCAGCATTGCTAATAGAAACCCATTCCAACCGCAATATGCTTTTTAAAACGAGAACAGCCGCTCATTCTAGTACAAGTCTCTGAAGAAGAAGGAAGCATTGATAACAATTCTTTGAAACGCGTTAGACTGACTGACTAAACTTTATTACTGGATGATCCGGATTTCTGTTCCTGCTACTGTGGACTATTGGGGCCTACCTTGGGATACTGGTATATTGCAAATCCAGAACGAACAATCATCCTTGTAAGCAACACCTAAAGTTATATCAATACCTCATATTAGCTTGAGGTTAATTCATGTTACCAGGCATTTTTAAAGTGTTTTAAATGTGAATAAAGTGTGTTTTTTTTAAAACGGTATCACACTATTCACGGCTTTTTTTCTCTTTATATATATTCCTTGGGCGATCTATCATACTCTGAAAAGAAAAGATCCCATACTTGAGAAGCAGAAGGAACACTGACTCCTATAAAGCACCTGAAAGTTTAACATATACTAAGAGGGGAATTGATTATATCTGTGGAGACACCAATCTCCTCCATAGAAGTACTTCTCTGCAGTGCAAACACCTTACCTCATAGGATTGAGGTCTTATCCTGTAAGTGAGAAGTTCCACTATTTACACAGGAGTGCAACTATACACTACCTTATTGAATTATATAAGGCAATATTGTGCAATACAATTTTTCAATACATTGTTTACATGAACTGTTTGGTTAATAATTAATATTTATTAATGTGTTTAGACTCATAATGTGCTTAGGCTTATAAGCGCTTAGTTTTACCGTTTTTAATTTTTCACTCCTCAATTCATTATTATTATTACCATTATCATTGTATGGTTTATTTATGTGATCCTCCTTCATATATATATACACCTATAAATAATCATCTATGTATATAGGTATAGACATATATTATACCAAAATACCATCAGATATATGTAGAAATATGTATGTATGAATAAATAGAATAAATTATTCTATGTGAAGAACATTGGACTGTGAAATATTCATATTTTCATGTCTTTTTAGCGCACTTGAGAAAACGCAATTTAGTTGCTCGTGATAAGGGTGTTAGTTTTCTATTGACTTCTGTGGTGGAATATTTTAACGTGATTGCGATATTCGAAGTTTTTTTTTTTGGCGCATTAGGTTAGCATGCAAGCGAAAACTTTTTAATTTCAATAATAAAATATTAAACATATGTACAAACAAAATACTTGTTTTGATATTCACTCATTGGTTCTGTCAGACAGTAACTGAAACATAAATACAGTTAAAGTTGTAATGAGTGCTACATTTATAAGCCAGCAGCATATATATATATATACACACATACATATATATATATATATATATATATATATATATATACGACAAACCTATCTGCAGCTCCCACAGACTCGTGTGTGTGTCTCTGTAACTCATTCTGTGGAAAGATTGCTTTTATTCGTTGATGTAAGAAATAAAGAATACCTTTTAGTCTATTGGATCGGGATCCGTTTTCTTTTTTGTATATATTTATATATATACGCACACATACATACACACATATACAGTACATACACAGTATATATATATTGATACACATACACACACACACAATATATATATATATATATATACACACACACACACAAAATATATATATATATATATATATATATATACATACACACACACACACATATGTATATACTGTGTATATATATATATATATATATATATATATATATATATATATACACACACACATAAATATATAATGTATACTGTCCTAAGCTAGTAGCCAAGCAAAATGTTATTCGCTACTTCTGATCCCACTCACCACTCGCTCACACCCACTACTCCACCCCCTCTTTGCATATGTTTATCCATTGGGAAAGACCTTATTGTGCATTATTTTATACCACAACAAATTAAATAATGCTACATATAGTAATGAATTAAGAAAAATAACTGCATAGCAGTTAGCAACATCAACTAGGGTTTTAGGGGAAGACACAAAAGTGAAGCGTACATACTTAATGGCAGCTTACAATGGAATCTATGAACTGACCAGGACATTGTTGAATACTTATTGAATAGGGTATATATATACTTTTTTTTTTTTTTTACATTCATCCAAATCTGAAGGCACTTGTCTATTATACATACGATATTCAAAGATAGCTGCACAGGAAAACAGATTAAATAGGCCACAGTTTATTTTCAGAAATGTGTCCAAACATTACATAATAAAGCCTTCATATTAATGTGTCATCCTAACCATTTCAATTTTTTTTAGTCGGATAAACCACTCACCTTCATCAACAGCATAAACCACTTTGCCTTCATCAATTTCTCTACATACTGGCCCCTTTTCTAATCCTGTAGGTCTGTACATTGGCTCTGGGGTAGGTGGGTCCCATTCTGTTTGGGGAAACAAAGCTTAAAATGCATACAAGAAGTCTCTCAAAGAGAACATTAAAAAACAAATTGTATGCTTACCTGATAAATTTCTTTCTTGCCGGGCATGGAGAGTCCACAACTTCATTCCAATTACTAGTGGGATATTCAACTCCAGGCCAGCAGGAGGAGGCAAAGAGCACCCAACCAAAGCTGTTAAGTGTAACTTCCCTTACCCATAATCCCCAGTCATTCAGCCAAAGGAAAATGGAAAAAGAAGAAACACAAAAGGTATAGAGGTGCCTAAGGTTTACTAAAAAAAAAAAGGCCGAATTATATTGAAAAGAAGGCGGGGTCGTGGACTCTCCATGCTCAGAAAGAAAGAAATTTATCAGGTAAGCATACATTTTGTTTTCTTTCCTATGGCATGGAGAGTCAGCTACTTCATCCCAATTACTAGTAGGAACCAATATCCAAGCTAGAGGACACAGAATGAAAAGGGAGGGAGAACAAGGCAGGAGGACCTAAACAGAAGGCACACCGCTTGAAGAACCTTTCTCCCAAAAGAGGCCTCAGTCAAGGCAAAAGTATCAAATTTGTAGAATTTTGAAAAAGTCTGCAAAGAGGACCATGTTGCCGCCTTGCAAATCTGTTCCACAGAAGCTTCATTTTTGAAAGCCCAGGATGAGGTGACAGCCCTAGTGGAATGAGACGTTATTCTCTCAGGAGGCTGCTGTCCAGCTGTCTAATAAGCTAAACGAATAATACTTCTTAACCAGAGGGAAAGGGTAGTAGAAGTGGCCTTCTGACCTTTACGATTGCCAGAGAAAAGAACAAAGAGGACAGAACATTGCCAAAAATATTTAGTTGCTTGGAGGTAAAATTATAGAGCACACACAACATCCAGGTTATGCAGCAAATAAAAAAAAAAAACAATCAGTAACACTAAGGGTGTGTTACTACTAGGGGGCGCACAGGACCTTATATGATTATTATGTAAATAGGCTAAGAGAGAAGAGAACAAGATATTACATATAATAACTATAATAAAATATACTATACGGAATAATGTAAACAAAAGTGAAACAATTCTTATAAATATGGGACTATGAGAAACATAGGATACAACACAAATAATAACAAATACAGTAATAAGAAATTCCTGAAAGGTTCTTATCTGGAAATGCTGTCTTCTTCTGCAATGTTATATAGATGGTAAATGTCCCAATTGGGGTGGGAATAGTCCCAAATGATGAATGTGATCAAATACCAGGATGATCAATGATCAGGAACACAGATGATGACTGGAGTCAGCTGCTTTGTCAGGGAAATCAGGATCTAAGAGCAAGTTTTCTCTGTGAAAAAAATCACAAAAAGACAAAGGCGCCTCCTAGTGTAATACAGTTGGTGAAAGAGATTTGATAGGTAATCAAAAAGTTACTCACAAGTGGAGCAGCACCCAATTGTGCTAAATCAAACAGACTGGGATCTCACAGTGTCCCAGCTCACTGACACTGCAAGGAAACTGGTTTCTCCAATGTCTTGCCGGACTGACAGAGCTCAGACTCTCACAAAGAGGTTTACATAAAACCAAATTTTATTAATAAAATAAAAATCTCAGTGTCTCATGACACTAGATATTAAAAGAACAAGCAACGCGTTTCTCAGACTGCTGTCTGTTTCATCAGGCTTCCCTGATGAAACAGACAGCAGTCTGAGAAACGCGTTGCTTGTTCTTTTAATATCTAGTGTCATGAGACACTGAGATTTTTATTTTATTAATAAAATTTGGTTTTATGTAAACCTCTTTGTGAGAGTCTGAGCTCTGTCAGTCCGGCAAGACATTGGAGAAACCAGTTTCCTTGCAGTGTCAGTGAGCTGGGACACTGTGAGATCCCAGTCTGTTTGATTTAGCACAATTGGGTGCTGCTCCACTTGTGAGTAACTTTTTTGATTACCTATCAAACCTATCAAATCTCTTTCACCAACTGTATTACACTAGGAGGCGCCTTTGTCTTTTTGTGATTTTTTTCACAGAGAAAACTTGCTATGCAGCAAATATTCTTTCTGAAAAACATAAATTATGCTTACCTGATAATTTCATTTCCTTCTGTATGAGGCGAGTCCATAGCATCATTCCTTACTGTTGGGAAATACTGAACCTGGCCATCAGGAGGAGGCAAAGACAACCCAGCCAAAGGCTTAAATACTCCCCCTACTTCCCTCATATCCCAGTCATTCTGCCAAGGGAACAAGGAACAATAGGAGCATAATTTAGGTTTTCCTTCTTAATATGAGAAGAGTCCATGGCATCATTCCTTACTGTTGGGAAAACTATACCCAAACTCTAAAGGACACTGAATGATAATGTGGGCACCACAGCCTGCAAAACCTTTCTCCCAAAAGCTGCTTCAGCCGAAGCAAAAACGTCAAATTTGTAGAACTTTGAAAAAGTATGTAAGAAGGACCAGGTAGCCACCTTACAAATCTGATCCATAGAGGCATCGTTCTTACAGGCCCAAAAGGAAACCACCGCTCTAGTGGAATGAGCGGTAATCCTCTGAGGAGGTCTAAGTCCCGCTGACTCATAAGCTAAGCATATAACACTCCTCAACGAAAAAGATAAGGAAGTCGAAGAGGCCTTCAGACCCTTCCGCTTCCCAGAGTAGATAACAAACAAGGAAGAAGTATGTCTAAAATCCTTAGTATCTTGAAGATAAAACTTCAAAGCTCGAACCACATCCAGATTATGAAGAAAGCGTTCCTTCGAAGAAGAATCATGAACATTATTTTGGACTTGAATGTCCCTTTAACCTTATGCCAGGAGAAACCATGTTCTTCACACCAGAATAAGTAAGTTCTCCCCACCTTATGATGGAGGCGATGAGTAACAGGCTTATGAGCCTGAATGAGAGTGTCAATAACCCTCTCAGAGAAACCACTCTTGGTTAAATTACGAGTTTTGCGTTAAGCTGAAAAAGCAGCGTTAACAGGTCCTAACGCTGCTTTTTCACTACCGCTGGTATTACGAGTCTTGCAGGTTTAGAGATTGATAATAGAAAGTGTGTGTGCGCTTACAGCTAAGGGGTTAATAATAATCAATGCCTATATAGGTATATTGTATGGGTATATGCAAAGCGAGTACCCATGGCGGTATTATTTATCTGTAGGTAAAATTGGTCTTCAAAAATAAAATATTTTTTTTCTAAAAAGAATTTGATTCTATTAAAAATATTTGTGTATATATAGCCTTACAGCAAAGTAAGGGGGCGCTAGTGATAATATAGATAGTGATATTAATCTATATACTCTTTAAAAAATGCAAATTGGTAATTGTGTATACAATACAAATAAAAAAATAAAACAAAATAAAAGAAAAATGAAATAAAATCCTCTCAAATGAGGGAAGTCCAAATATAATTACAAAATCAAGGCAAAAATAAGTCCTTTTCAAAACCAAGTGGAAAAGCCCTGTGGTGGCTGCCTCCTCCTCGCCGACTGGTCCGGGTATAACTATGAGGAATAGAAGAAAATAGAGGGGCGCCTCATGTGTAGGATCAACAGATATAAAAATCAGTAATAACAGTAGTAGAGCCAAATGGGTACTCACACACTTCACAAGCACACCAATGTGCTGGTAGTAGCAGGCTGCAGATTCAAATAGGTGTGGCAGCTCACCTCTCAGGTAGTACTGTGATGATACTCCATGAGCACACTTATGTGCTGGTAGAAACAAGCTGCAAATTTTAGGCAGGTGTAGCAGCTCACCCCAAATCAGATTTCTTAATGCTGTAATCAAATGGCTCCAATAGGTAAAACAAAGTCCCAAAAAGGTAGAGAGACTCTTATGTATCAGCAGGGCAGTAGGTAAGTAAAGATATCCACTCAAAGGCGTATTTCCAGTAAAATACAAATATTTATTAAAAACAAAAGTTAAAAAACACAACAGAACAATTGCTGTGTTAGGTGGATAAAAAAGGGGTTAACAGTGACCCCCAATAATGCAACGCGTTTCTCGGTTTTGCATCGTTTCATCAGGCATAAAATTATTCTTATTCCTACCTCTCCTGCCTCTGCTTTATATAGCCAGCTAACAAACATTATCCTCCTTTCAGAGGGGTGTGTTTAACAATTAATCACTGACACCTGTCTAAGGTGGCTAGTCTCCTAATTACAAAATGTTAAGGAAATCCAATGTACTTATATATGCAAGAAAACAGTCTATTTGTTGTTTATAATATACGTGTATATGTACAAAAGACTAGCTTTCTATCTGATATACGTATGTGTATAAGTGTAAGGGGGATTTTCTTTCTATTCCATCTATTCTATAGATCTCCCAACAGTGATAGTCTATTCCTATACTATATATGTTATATGGCTCATCCATCAGTAATATTTCCCTATATTAATTCCCTATATTAATTGGCCGGGGTGCATATGAATTTTAACCTCTGTGGGTTTTTTTCCCTATATCTAGAAATATTCATAGCCGGAAACTTTTTACAAAATAATCTGTCCTCTTAATAATATGTCCTAACGTTGTACTTTATAAGTATTAATGGGGGTTTCTATACTACGGTAATTTTACCAATGCTGCACTCCACAAGCAGCATATATGAAATTTACAGTGAAACATTAACCCAATATTGACTTGGCTCAACTAAATGGTATGCACTGTATTATAAATAGGGCCCTAGTGTTCCGATTTCTTTAGATAAATTTGTAATTTTTATAGTTACATAGTATATTCGATCCCAAAATGTGATAAAAAATCACACATAATAAATATCAAAATAAACCACGATTTTGGAGCAAAACACAGTCTAAAATCTAGTATATAAATACGAAAAAAATCAAATTTATGTTGATAAATCCTGGAGTAATGCATAAAGTAGCATATGGTGAATATTAATATGGTGTATAATATAACATAATATGTCTCAAAGTGTGATGTTGCAACTAAATGTGACAGTAATATAAAGGTGATTAGACCATCTAATGTGATAAAAATGTGTCAAGATAATCTATTTATAAATTCAAAGAAAATACCTATTCACTAAAGTTTAAAACTGTAACTAAAAAATACTAATACTAAAGTGATTCCTAACTCTAAGTGTCCACTATATGTGAAAAAAAAAAAAAATATATAAAAATAAATAAATAATAAATAATACATTTTTAAATTTTTATTATTTATTTATTTATTTTTATATATATTTTTTTTTCCACATATAGTGGACACTTAGAGTTAGGAATCACTTTAGTATTAGTATTTTTTAGTTACAGTTTTAAACTTTAGTGAATAGGTATTTTCTTTGAATTTATAAATAGATTATCTTGACACATTTTTATCACATTAGATGGTCTAATCACCTTTATATTACTGTCACATTTAGTTGCAACATCACACTTTGAGACATATTATGTTATATTATACACCATATTAATATTCACCATATGCTACTTTATGCATTACTCCAGGATTTATCAACATAAATTTGATTTTTTTCGTATTTATATACTAGATTTTAGACTGTGTTTTGCTCCACAATCATGGTTTATTTTGATATTTATTATGTGTGATTTTTATCACATTTTGGGATCGAATATACTATGTAACTATAAGAATTACAAATTTATCTTAAGAAATCGGAACACTAGGGCACTATTTATAATACAGTGCATACCATTTAGTTGAGCCAAGTCAATATTGGGTTAATGTTTCGCTGTAAATTTCATATATGCTGCTTGTGGAGTGCAGCATTGGTAAAATTACCGTAGTATAGAAACCCCCATTAATACTTATAAAGTACAACGTTAGGACATATTATTAAGAGGACAGATTATTTTGTAAAAAGTTTCCGGCTATGAATATTTCTAGATATAGGGAAAAAACCCCACAGAGGTTAAAATTCATATGCACCCCGGCCAATTAATATAGGGAATTAATATAGGGAAATATTACTGATGGATGAGCCATATAACATATATAGTATAGGAATAGACTATCACTGTTGGGAGATCTATAGAATAGATGGAATAGAAAGAAAATCCCCCTTACACTTATACACATACGTATATCAGATAGAAAGCTAGTCTTTTGTACATATACACGTATATTATAAACAACAAATAGACTGTTTTCTTGCATATATAAGTACATTGGATTTCCTTAACATTTTGTAATTAGGAGACTAGCCACCTTAGACAGGTGTCAGTGATTAATTGTTAAACACACCCCTCTGAAAGGAGGATAATGTTTGTTAGCTGGCTATATAAAGCAGAGGCAGGAGAGGTAGGAATAAGAATAATTTTATGCCTGATGAAACGGTGCAAAACCGAGAAACGCGTTGCATTATTGGGGTCACTGTTAACCCCTTTTTTATCCACCTAACACAGCAATTGTTCTGTTGTGTTTTTTAACTTTTGTTTTTAATAAATATGTGTATTTTACTGGAAATACGTCATTGAGTGGATATCTTTACCTACCTACTGCCCTGCTGATACATAAGAGTCTCTCTACCTTTTTGGGACTTTGTTTTACCTATTGGAGCCATTTGATTACAGCATTAAGAAATCTGATTTGGGGTGAGCTGCTACACCTGCCTAAAATTTGCAGCTTGTTTCTACCAGCACATAAGTGTGCTCATGGAGTATCATCACAGTACTACCTGAGAGGTGAGCTGCCACACCTATTTGAATCTGCAGCCTGCTACTACCAGCACATTGGTGTGCTTGTGAAGTGTGTGAGTGCCCATTTGGCTCTACTACTGTTATTACTGATTTTTATATCTGTTGATCCTACACATGAGGCGCCCCTCTATTTTCTTCTAATCCTCATATTAAAAATATTTGTTTGTCGATTTCTATGTCAGTTTGTTTATTGAACCAAAATGTCATTGCTTCCATGCCCTTATTGTGTGGTATATTGGTATAAAGTGCACCGACATCTAAAGTGGCCCATAGATAATTTGATTCCCAACTAATGTTTGATATTTTGTTTATTGCATCAGTAGAATCTTTCAAATGGGATTTTAATAATGGGACCAGTGGTTGTAGAAAAGTGTCGATGAATTCTGATAGCTTTGATGTTAGACAATTTATACCTGACACTATCAGTCTCCCTGGTGGATTTTCCTTATTTTTATGAACTTTAGGCAAATGGTAAAAAATAGCTATTGACCGTGTTTCGTTTTTTAAAAACTAAAATTCCCTTTTATTTAAAAAAATTCCTTGATTTTGCAGTATAAATTAGTTCCATGTATTCATTTAAAAAGGTTTTTGTTGGGTCCCGTCTAATTTTCTTGTAAGTGGCATTATCATCTAGTTATCTAAATGCTTCTGCCACATAATCAGCTTTCTCTTGTATTACGATTCCCCCACCATTAGACCTTACAAGAAGAAGCTATTTGAGCATCTAACCAATATAACTGCAGGTGAGAGATCACATCATTTGTCCCTTCATTATAAAAATGTTCATAATAAAGACCCACGATGTCTCAGGGGAACTATTATTGGTGTCATAAAAAACACCAAATATTAAAAAATAAGTAATTCCTAATGCATGAGTGAAATTAATAAATCCTACAATTATTATTTAGGCTATTATTGTAGGATTTATTAATTTCACTCATGCATTAGGAATTACTTATTTTTTAATATTTGGTGTTTTTTATGACCGGTCATATATATGTCTATGTTGTTTATTATAACATTTTTTATTAAATATTGATTAGCTTGTGATAAACCCCTTCTCTTTTTTAATCCTCTTTTATCAAATTGTGATGCTATATTTATTTTACACTATATAGTGGCTCATTATATACTCATATATACCATAGAATATACCTATATAGGCATTGATCATTATTAACCCCTTAGCTGTAAGCGCACACACACACTTTCTATTATCAGTTATTTTCTTTCTTTTTGTTTTATGGGAGCAGATTAGTGTATGTGCAGGGGATAGATTTGCGCACCATTTCATTTTTATTATTTTGCAGGTTTAGGGGCATCGCACACTTTTTTGGCCATACCGCAAACCGACTTACGTAAAGTTCTGCCCGTCTGGAGGGCCACTTCTGCCAGTCCTCCAGATGGGCAGAAGTCTTCATTCTATCATCATCCTTCCGGCTGGGGAGTGGGTCCATCTTCAAGACATTCGACGTGGAGCATCCTCTTCATCCGATGGGCTAACGACGAATGAAGGTACCTTTAAATGACGTCATCCAAGATGGCATCCCTTAGATTCCGATTGGCTGATAGAATTCTATCAGCCAAACGGAATTAATGTAGAAAAAATCCTATTGGCTGATTGGATCAGCCAATAAGATTGAGCTCGCATTCTATTGGCTGTTCCAATCAGCCAATTGAATGCGAGCTCAATCCTTTTGGCTGATTGGATCAGCCAATAGGATTGAAGTTCAATCCTATTGGCTGATCCAATCAGCGGGCTTAATGGTGATAAAGATATCCTTGATAAAGATATCCTTGATAAAGATATTAATAATTGTTACTAGCCCCTAAATCTAGCAGCGGATTCTCCAACTTAGATTCTTTTTCACAAAGGCAGCTTTTAGGTCACACTCTTTCACACTACATACACTATTTATACGCACAAGGGGTATCTCCCCCCACTCTCAGTGGAGAGTTAGTCTGGTTTTTAAACCGTTACTTTCTTATATATTGCCTATCAGAGATATTACTATAGATAACAGATAATAAGTATATAATATATATCAAGAGTAATTTCTTTGTTAAATCACCTATTAGGCTGCAGCCAGCTAGAAGGTTCATGTTAGACAATTTTATAGGACGACTAGAGTGTTTGAATTTTTTAATATAATTTTTTCATATATTTTTTAGATATTTCCATTTTGTGCTACTTTTTATATTTGTGATACTATCCATTGTTCACACATTGTGTAATTACACAATTTGTCCAGGATTTTATGTTTGATTATTTTATATTTATTGTAAATTCATGGATCCATGAGTATTTGTGTTTTTGCTTGTGATATCATTTTGTCTGCTTAAATTTTTTTTATCCACTGTTTGTATTTGAAGAAAATAAACTGTATTGTTAAACAGTGTGTGGAGCACCGTATATGGTTTCATTTGGACCCTGCCTTCACTAGTTGGCGCTTTGATATATATATTTTTCTGATCCAATCAGCCAATAGGATTTTTTCTACCTTAATTCCGATTGGCTGATGCTCCGCGTTGGATGTCTTGAAGATGGACCCGCGCCGGAAGGATGAAAATAGAAGGGGCCGTCTAGATGAAGACTTCTGCCCATCTTGAGGACCACTTCTGCCGGCTTCGTTGAGGACATCTTGACGCTTGGATGAAGACTTCTCCCGGTAAGTGAATCTTTGGAGGTTAGTGTTAGGATTTTTTTAAGGGTGTATTGGGTGGGTTTATTTTTCAGGTTAGGGCTTTGGGCCTGCAATAGAGCTAAATGCCCTTTTCAGGTCAATGGGGAGCTTAATTTTTTTAGTTAGGCTTTTATTTGGGGGACTTGGGTGGTGGGTTTAACTGTTGGGGGGTTGTTTGTATTTTTTTTTTTACAGGTAAAAGAGCTGATTTCTTTGGGGCAATGCCCCGCAAAAGGACCTTTTAAGGGCTATTGATAATTTAGTTTAGGCTAGGGTTTTTTTATTTGGGGGGGGGGGCTTTTTTTTATTTTGATAGGGCTATAAGCTTAGGTGTAATTAGTTTAAATATCTTGTAATTTGTTTTTTATTTTCTGTAATTTAGTGGGGTTTTTTGTGATTTAGCTAACTTATTTAATTTATTTATTTGTATTTAATTTAGGTAATTTATTTAATTGTAGTGTAGTGATAGGTGTTAGTGTAACTTAGGTTAGGTTTTATTTTACAGGTAAATTTGTATTTAATTTAGCTAGGTAGTTATTAAATAGTTAAAAACTATTTAGTAACTATTCTACTTAGTTAAAATAAATACAAACTTGCCTGTAAAATAAAAAAGAAATCCTAAGCTAGCTACAATGTAACTATTAGTTATATTGTAGCTAGTTTAGGGTTTATTTTATAGTTAAGTATTTAGTTTTAAATAGGAATTATTTAAGTAATAATAGTAATTTTTATTTAGATTTATTTAAATTATATTTAAGTTAGAGGGTGTTAGGCTTAGTTTAATAAGGTTAATAAATTTAGAATAGTGGCTGCGACGTTGGGGGCAGCAGATTAGGGGTTAATAAGTGTAGTTAGGTTGTGGCGACATTTTAGGGGTTAATAAGTGTAGGTAGGTTGTGGCGACATTGGGGGTGGCAGATTAGGGGTTAATAAATATAATCTAGGTGTCGGCGATGTTGGGGACGGCAGATTAGGGGTTAATAAGTGTAGGTAGGTTGCGGCAACATTGGGGACGGCAGATTAGGGGTAAATAAATATAATGTAGGTGTCGGCAATGTTGGGGGCAGCAGATTAGGGGTTAATAAATATAATGTAGGTGGTGGCGATGTCCGGAGCGGCAGATTAGGGGTTAATAAGTGTAAGATTAGGGGTGTTTAGACTCGTGCTTCATGTTAGGGTGTTAGGTGTAAACATAACTTTTATTTCCCCATAGGAATCAATGGGGCTGCGTTACTGAGTTTTACGCTGCTTTTTTGCAGGTGTTAGACTTTTTTCTCAGCCGGCTCCCCCATTGATGTCTATGGGAAAATCATGCACAAGCACGTACGACCAGCTCACCACTGACTTAAGCAGCGCTGGTATTGAAGTGCGGTATGGAACACAAGTTTGCTCTACGCTCACTTTTTGTCTTTTAACGCCGGATTTGTAAAAACCCGTAATACCAGCACACGTTAGCGCCGCACAGCTCATAAAGCAAAACTCGTTATCTGGCCGAAAGCGTTCAATCTTCAAACAGTCAGCCTCAGAGAATCTAGATTTTGATGAACAAAGTAACCCTGTTCCAGAAGATCCCTGCAACAAGGTTACTTCCATGGAGGAGATGAGGATATCCCCACCAGGTCCGTGAACCACATCCTTCGCGGCCACGATGGAGCAATCAGTATCACTGAAGCTTGCTCCTGTGTGATGGGGCCACAAGGAAGAAGTGATAACGGCAGAAAAATTTAAATAAGATTGAACCTGCAAGGCACTGCTAATGCATCTATTAGCTCCGCCTGAGAATCCCTGGACTGCGACCTATATCTGGGTAGCTTGGACTTGAGCCAGGACGCCATGAGATCTATCTCCGGCGTCCCCCATATGTTGCAAATCTCCGCAAAAACCTCGGGATGAAGAGACCATTCCCTGGATGAAAAGATTGTCTGCTGAGGAAATCCTCTTCCCAGTTGTTAACACCTGGAATGTGGATCGCTGACAGCAAGCAGTCGTGGGCCTCCGCCCACTCCAGAATCCGAGATATTTCCCTCATTGCTAGGGAGCTCCTCGTTCCCCCCTGATGGTTGATGTAAGCCACTGAGGTCATGTTGTCTGATTGGAATCTGATAAACTGGGACAAACCCAGAAGAGGCCAAGCCTTCAGAGCATTGAAGATCACTTGAAGTTCCAAAATGTTGATCAGGAGGAGGGATTCCTCTTGAGTCCATAGGCCCTGTGCCTTCCTGGCACCCCAAACAGCTCCCCATCCTGAGAGACTTGCGTCTGTAGTCACAATCTCCCAGGATGGTCTCAAGAAGGATGTCCCTTGGGACAGGTGATCTGGACAGAGCCACCAGGAGAGCGATTCTCTCGACCGGTTGTTCAGAGAAATCTGTTGAGACAGATCCAAATGATTGCTGTTCCACTGTCTCAGCATGCACAGCTGAAGTGGTCTGAGATGGAATCTGGAAAAAGAAATGATGTCCATGCTGGACACCAGGAGACCAATACACCGAACCACAGAGGGCCTTAAGGAGGTCTGGAGGGCAAGACAAGTGGAAGTTAGCTTGTAACGTCTCTGGTCTGTAAGGAATATCCTCATGGATATGGAATCTATTATAGAACCCAGGAATTCCACCCTGGTACTGGGAATAAGAGAAATCTTTTCTAAGTTTATCTTCCATCCATGAGATCGAAGAAGAAACAGAAGAGCTTTTGAATGGTCTTCTGCCAGGCGATAGGATGGTGCTTGAACCCGAATATCGTCCAAGTATGGCACTACTGCTATACCACTGGTTCTGGCCACTGCAAGCAGAGCCCCTAGAACCTCCGTAAAAAACGCTTGGAGCAGTAGCTACACCAAACGGAAGCGCAATAAACTGGAAGTGCTGGTCCAGGAACGCAAACCTTAGGAACTTGAAGTGTTCCTTGTGTATTGGAACGTGAAGGTAAGCATCCTTCAGATCTATCGTGGTCATGAACTGTCCTTCCTGAACTAAGGGAAGGATGGACCTTATTGTCTCCATCTTGAACGAGGGGACAGATAGGAATTTGTTTAAGCACTTTAGGTCCAGAATCGGGCAGAAAGTTCCTCAGGCAATTTAGTCTCTGGAACCTCTAACGTAGCCAAAACTTCCTTTAACAGAAAACATAAATGTTCAATCCTAAATCTAAAGTTTGGTTCCTCTGCAGCTGGAGGCTTAGAGGCAGCAGATTCCAACCCAGAAAGAGCACCCTCTGAAGTATCAGCGGCGTCTTCATCATTGGATAATCTTGTATCAGATAAATCCAATAAGCTAGTAGATGACCCCTGGGAAGGATAGCAATATTTAACCTTTCGCTTGCACTTAGCAGGGAGAGGTAAAGCACTAAAGGCTGCAGACACTGCCGTTTGTAACTGTTCAGTAAAGTCTGGCGGTAAAAGGGCCCCTCCAGATGGAGGATTAAGAGTGCTATGGGAAGCTGCACATGTATTAGGAGATAACTGTAGCGTGCGCACCTCACGGGACGGAGACTCCTCAGAGGTGGACAGCTCAGTCGTATCAAACATATTAACTTTCTTTGACATGATTACTTTATCAAGGCATGTGGAACATAATTGAGCAGGCGGGTATACCGCGTCCTCTCCAACATCTGCCTGAGCCTCATCTCACACATGTCGCAGCATAACCATAATAAAATAAAATTATGTGAATAATCCCCCCTGTTACGAGACTGGATGGGTTTGCAGAAAGACTCTCCCTGCATTTCCAGACTCTAACATTCGTCAATGCTCTCACTGAGAGGCTGACAAGACTACTTAAAACTCCAGTCCCATTTCGAAGGGTAGATACCCTTCATAAGCAACTACTCCGAATCTTCTGACACTTCTCTGCCAACCTCCTGTGACGAAAGGCAAAGAATGACTGAGATATGAGGGAAGTAGGTGGGAGTATTTAAGTCTTTGGCTGGGGTGTCTTTGCCTCCTCCTGGTGGCCAGGTTCAGTATTTCCCAACAGTAAGGAATGATCTCGTGGACTCTACTCATATTAAGAAGGAAAGAAGGATTAGAGCAAAAAGAAGAAACAACAATTTCCTGATTAATGTTTCGATCCGACACAACCTTAGGGAGAAAACCCAACTTAGTACGAAGGACCGCCTTATCTGCATGAAAAATAAGGTACGGGGAATCACACTGCAGAGCAGAAAGCCCAGACACTCTGCAAGCAGAAGAAACAGCAAGAGGAAACAGTGCAGATATCTGACCCTTCAGAGTAGTGACTGACAACCCTTTCCACAGACCATCCTGAAGAAAAGATAAAATACGAGGAATCTTCACCCGGCTCCAGGAGATACCCTTAGATTTGTACCAATAAAGGTATTTATGCCATACCTTATGGTAAATCCTGCAAGTAACAGGTTTAGGAGCCTGAAGCATGGTATCAATGACCGCCTCAGAAAAACCATGTCTAGACAAAACTAGATGTTCAATCTCCAAGCAGTCAGCTTCAGAGAATCCAGGTTTGGATGGAGGAATGGACCTTGAATTAGAAGGTCTTTCCTCAGAGTTAACCTCCAAGGTGGAAGAGATAACATCCTTACCAGATCCGCGAACCAGATCCTGCGAGGCCATGCCGGAGCTATTAGAATTACAGATGCTCTCTCTTGTTTGATACGAGCAATGACTCGTGGAAGAAGAGCAAACAGAGGAAACAGGTATGCCGGAGAGAAGATCCAAGGAACCGCTAGAGCGTCTATCAGAGTGGCCTGTGGATCTCTTAACCTTGAACCGTACTTTGGAAGCTTGGCATTTTGACAGACACCATCAGATCCAACTCCGGAACCCCCCACCTGAGTGTTATCCTTGAGAACACTTTCAGATGGAGAGCCCACTCCCCGGGGTAAAAAGTCTGTCTGCTCAGAAAATTCAACCCCCCCAGTTGTCCAATTCTGGAATGTGGATGGCAGATAGGAGACAATCGTGCGTTTCCACCCACTGCAAAATGCAAGTCACCTCCTTCATGGCCAAAGAACTCAGAGTTCCTCGCTGGTGGTTTATGTAAGCCACTGAGGTGATGTTGTCTGACTGGAATCTGATCAACCGGACTAAAGATAATTGAGGCCAAGCTGTCAAGGCATTGAAGATTGCTCTCAACTCCAAAATGTTTATAGGAAGAGAAGACTCCTCCCAAGTCCACAGGCCCTGAGCTTTTAGAGAGCCCCTAACTACCCTCTTAACATACAAAAAAGAAAAAAGTTTTTATTTTAGAAAAAACTCCCTCACACCTCTATACCTTAGGCTGAGCTGAGGAGTCTTACCACACCAAGACCATAGTCACTCCAGAAAATCAGCAAGTGATATCCAATATCAGTAGGATGCTAGATTAGCAAAGTTGAGTGATCCAACCGAAGCCGGCACAAAGATAAGCGACAAGATCGCAAGATGTCTAACTCGATTCGCTCCGTATATTAAAGACGGAAGAGAGGCGGGTCACGTGATCGAACTAGAAAAGAAAACTGTGTCACTGTAAAAGTGAGCGTTTCTGTCTGACCTGCATAAAACTAAAGTACACCGCACTTCCTCTCATAATAATAAAGAAATATCCTATGGTTCCAAAATTGCCTTAAATTACCCCTTCAGCCAGTCTCTCCACAAACAAACTAAGGGTAAACATTATTAACCCCTTAACGTTTCCATAAAATATCACATATGCCAGTGCCTGCCAAACTGCCCAACTGAAAACCTAATTATAAGGTCTTGATCCAAGAAATGATTTACTAGAGGAATTAACCTCCCAAGTGCTGTCCTTTAATACCTAGACGGCAAATGCACTTACCTGTGGATACAGCTGCAGGGCAGAAATAGCTTCTTAGGTGTGAAAGATATTCCACTCTCTTTCAAGGACCTAAAGAAAAGGAAAGAGCAGAGTAACCAACCCTGACTTTCTGTGAAGTGGTAGCAATGATGTTAGAAATAAAGCAAAGACAACCTCGCCGAACTGCTAATAGCCACCATTACTCTTACTAAAGAGATTGACATGGACATAGCATAACCCCAATCCTTGCTTGCAGGGAAAAGTACCCATAAAAGGATTAAATATCTTCAGAGACCATCTTCGCACATCCTCAATTGACAAAAGCAAAGAAAATTACTGGGGATTATGGGTAAGGGCAGTTACACTTAAAAGCTTTGCTGGGGTGCTCTTTGTCTCCTCCTGCTGGCCAGGAGTTGAATATCCCACTAGTAATTGGAATGAAGTCGTGGACTCTCCATGCCATAGGAAAGAAAAATGTTTTAAATTAGCACATGTTGTTAGCACACATTGCAATCTTTTAGAAATAGAGACCAATTCATTATACACTGCTTAAAAAAACATGGTGTAATCCAAGTTCCCAGTCTCCTTTGTTGTGGGCAATCAGGAGCAGAATTAATTGAGCGCTCGGATCTACTCAGAGCCGGACTGGGAATAAAAAACAGCCCTGGAAAAATTAGAGACCAGCCCTATATTGTGAATGTGTTTGTGTGAAAGTGTGTGTGTCTGTATATATATATATATATATATATATATATATATACATATATATATATATATATATATATATATATATATTAGGGTTGCACCGATACCATTTTTTTAAGACCGATACCAATTACCGATACTTTTTTAATGTCATGTGACAGTGTCCCAAGCACAATAAAGACTAATGATTTTAAGATAGCTTCTTTATAATTATGAAGAACTGTAACTCAAAAGATATTATGAAATAATAAAACAGTTTTATTTGCTTGTTGTCACAAAGTTGTAAAAACATGAAGAAATTTCACAGAACACGTTTATAAATAAAAATATTACATTAAAATAACATAATTTATGTAAGAACTTACCTGATAAATTCATTTCTTTCATATTAGCAAGAGTCCATGAGCTAGTGACGTATGGGATATACATTCCTACCAGGAGGGGCAAAGTTTCCCAAACCTCAAAATGCCTATAAATACACCCCTCACCACACCCACAACTCAGTTTAACGAATAGCCAAGAAGTGGGGTGATAAAAAAAAGTGCGAAAGCATATAAAATAAGGAATTGGAATAATTGTGCCACCACAAAAAAAGGGCGGGCCTCATGGACTCTTGCTAATATGAAAGAAATGAATTTATCAGGTAAGTTCTTACATAAATTATGTTTTCTTTCATGTAATTAGCAAGAGTCCATGAGCTAGTGACGTATGGGATAATGACTACCCAAGATGTGGATCTTTCCACACAAGAGTCACTATAGAGGGAGGGATAAAATAAAGACAGCCAATTCCTGCTGAAAATAATCCACACCCAAAATAAAGTTTAACCCCTTAACGACTGAGGACGTGCAGGGTACGTCCTCAGAAAAAAGGCAGTTAATGCCTGAGAACGTACCCTGCACGTCCTCAGTGTGGAAAGCAGCTGGAAGCGATCCTGCTCGCTTCCAGCTGCTTTCCGGTTATTGCAGTGATGCCTCGATATGGAGGCATCCTGCAATAACCTTTTTAAGTCATCCGGTGCAGAGAGAGCCACTCTGTGGCCCTCTCTGCACCGGAGATCGGTTGCTCCCTGTGTTGGTGGGTGGGAGCCGGACCGGGAGGCGGGTGGCGGCCATCGATGGCCCTGTGGTTGTGAAGGGGGGCGGGATCGTGGGCGGGGGTGGCTGGGGGCGCGCACGGGCGTGCGCGCGTGCATGGGAGGGTGGGGGCGGGCGCGTGCACGGGGAGGGAGCGGGTGGGAACCGCTACACTGCAGAAAATGGGGAAATAAAAAATATAAAAAAAATTAAAATTAAAACAATCAGCAAGGTGGTGGGGGTTTGTCTGTGGGGGGTGGGGGGGGGGGGAAGCTACACTACAGAAAAAAAACAAAAAACAAAAAAAAAAGCACTTTTTATTGTAAACTGGGTACTGGCAGACAGCTGCCAGTACCCAAGATGGCCCCCAATAAGGCAGAGGGGAGGGTTAGAGAGCGGTTTTGGGGGGGATCAGGGAGGTTGGGGGCTAAGGGGGGGATCCTACACAGTAGCATATGTAAATATGCTAAAAAAAAATTTCATTTTTTTTTTTAAAACCCTTTTATTTTAGTACTGGCAGACTTTCTGCCAGTACTTAAGATGGCGGGGACAATTGTGGGGTGGGGGAGGGAAGGGAGCTGTTTGGGAGGGATCAGGGGGTGGGATGTGTCAGATGGGAGGCTGATCTCTACACTAAAGCTAAAATTAACCCTGCAAGCTCACTACAAACTCCCTAATTAACCCTTTCACTGCTAGCCATAATACACGTGTGAGGCGCAACAGGATTTAGTGGCCTTCTAATTACCAGAAAGCAACGCCAAAGTCATATATGTCTGCTATTTCTGAACAAAGGGGATCCCAGACAAGCATTTACAACCATTTGTGCCATAATTGCACAAGCTGTTTGTAAATGATTTCAGTGAGAAACCTAAAATTGTGAAAAATTTTACGTTTTTTTTAATTTGATCGCATTTGGCGGTGAAATGGTGGCATGAAATATACCAAAATGTGCCTAGATCAATACTTGGGGTTGTCTACTACACTACACTAAAGCTAAAATTAACCCTACAAGCTCCCTAAAAGCTCCCTAATTAACCCCTTAACTGCTGGGCATGATACACTTGTGGTGCGCAGTGGCATTTAGCGGCCTTCTAATTACCAAAAAGCAACGCCAAAGCCATATATGTGTGCTATTTCTGAACAAAGGGGATCCCAGAGAAGAATTTACAACCATTTATGCCATAATTGCACAAGCTGTTTGTAAATGATTTCAGTGAGAAACCTAAAGTTTGTGAAAAAATTTGTGAAAAAGTGAACAATTTTTTGTATTTGATCGCATTTGGCGGTGAAATGGTGGTATGAAATATACCAAAATTGGCCTAGATCAATACTTTGGGATGTCTACTAAAAAAAAATATATACATGTCAAGGGATATTCAGGGATTCCTGAAAGATATCAGTGTTCTAATGTAACTAGCGCTAATTTTGGAAAAAAATGGTTTGGAAAAAGCAAAGAACATGTAAACATTGGGTATTTCTAAACTCAGGACAAAATTTAGAAACTATTTAGCATGGGTGTTTTTTGGTGGTTTTAGATATGTAACAGATTTTGGGGGTCAAAGTTAGAAAAAGTGTGTTTTTTTCCATTTTTCCTCATATTTTATCATTTTTTTTATAGTAAATTATAAGATATGATGAAAATAATGGTATCTTTAGAAAGTCCATTTAATGGCGAGAAAAACGGTATATAATATGTGTGGGTACAGTAAATGAGTAAGAAGAAAATTACAGCTAAACACAAACACCGCAAAAATGTAAAAATAGCCTTGGTCCCAAACGGACAGAAAATGGAAAAGTGCTCTGGTCACTAAGGGGTTAATGAAAAACATAAGCAGAAGATTGAAACTGAAACCGCTGCCTGAAGTACTTTTCTACCAAAAACTGCTTCAGAAGAAGAAAATACATCAAAATGGTAGAATTTAGTAAAAGTATGCAAAGAGGACCAAGTTGCTGCTTTGCAAATCTGATCAATCGAAGCTTCATTCCTAAACGCCCAGGAAGTAGAAACTGACCTAGTAGAATGAGCTGTGATCCTCTGAGGCGGAGTTTTACCTGACTCAACATAGGCAAGATGAATTAAAGATTTCAACCAAGATGCCAAAGAAATGGCAGAAGCTTTCTGGCCTTTTCTAGAACCGGAAAAGATAACAAATAAACTAGAAGTCTTTCGGAAAGACTTAGTAGCTTCAACATAATATTTCAAAGCTCTAACAACATCCAAAGAATGCAACGATTTCTCCTTAGAATTCTTAGGATTAGGACATAATGAAGGAACCACAATTTCTCTACTAATGTTGTTGAAATTCACAACTTTAGGTAAAAATTCAAAAGAAGTTCGCAACACCGCCTTATCCTGATGAAAAATCAGAAAAGGAGACTCACAAGAAAGAGCAGATAATTCAGAAACTCTTCTGGCAGAAGAGATTGCCAAAGGAACAAAACTTTCCAAGAAAGTAATTTAATGTCCAATGAATGCATAGGTTCAAACGGAGGAGCTTGAAGAGCCCCCAGAACCAAATTCAAACTCCAAGGAGGAGAAATTGACTTAATGACAGGTTTTATACGAACCAAAGCTTGTACAAAACAATGAATATCAGGAAGAATAGCAATCTTTCTGTGAAAAAGAACAGAAAGAGCAGAGATTTGACCTTTCAAGGAACTTGCGGACAAACCCTTATCTAAACCATCCTGAAGAAACTGTAAAATTCTCGGTATTCTAAAAGAATGCCAAGAAAAATGATGAGAAAGACACCAAGAAATATAGGTCTTCCAGACTCTATAATATATCTCTCTAGATACAGATTTACGCGTCTGTAACATAGTATTAATCACAGAGTCAGAGAAACCTCTTTGACCAAGAATCAAGCGTTCAATCTCCATACCTTTAAATTTAAGGATTTCAGATCCTGATGGAAAAAAGGACCTTGCGACAGAAGGTCTGGTCTTAATGGAAGAGTCCACGGTTGGCAAGAAGCCATCCGGACAAGATCCGCATACCAAAACCTGTGAGGCCATGCCGGAGCTACCAGCAGAACAAACGAGCATTCCTTCAGAATCTTGGAGATTACTCTTGGAAGAAGAACTAGAGGCGGAAAGATATAGGCAGGATGATACTTCCAAGGAAGTGATAATGCATCCACTGCCTCCGCCTGAGGATCCCGGGATCTGGATAGATACCTGGGAAGTTTCTTGTTTAGATGAGACGCCATCAGATCTATTTCTGGAAGTTCCCACATTTGAACAATCTGAAGAAATACCTCTGGGTGAAGAGACCATTCGCCCGGATGCAACGTTTGGCGACTGAGATAATCCGCTTCCCAATTGTCTATACCTGGGATATGAACCGCAGAGATTAGACAGGAGCTGGATTCCGCCCAAACCAGAATTCAAGATACTTCTTTCATAGCCAGAGGACTGTGAGTCCCTCCTTGATGATTGATGTATGCCACAGTTGTGACATTGTCTGTCTGAAAACAAATGAACGATTCTCTCTTCAGAAGAGGCCAAAACTGAAGAGCTCTGAAAATTGCACGGAGTTCCAAAATATTGATCGGTAATCTCACCTCCTGAGATTCCCAAACTCCTTGTGCTATCAGAGATCCCCACACTGCTCCCCAACCTGTGAGACTTGCATCTGTTGAAATTACAGTCCAGGTCGGAAGCACAAAAGAAGCCCCCTGAATTAAACGATGGTGATCTGTCCACCACGTTAGAGAGTGTCGTACAATCGGTTTTAAAGATATTAATTGAGATATCTTTGTGTAATCCTTGCACCATTGATTCAGCATACAGAGCTGAAGAGGTCGCATGTGAAAACGAGCAAAGGGGATCGCGTCCGATGCAGCAGTCATAAGACCTAGAATTTCCATGCATAAGGCTACCGAAGGGAATGATTGTGACTGAAGATTTCGACAAGCTGAAATCAATTTTAGACGTCTCTTGTCTGTTAAAGACAGAGTCATGGACACTGAATTTATCTGGAAACCCAGAAAGGTTACCCTTGTCTGAGGAATCAATGAACTTTTTGGTAAATTGATCCTCCAACCATGATCTTGAAGAAACAACACAAGTCGATTCGTATGAGATTCTGCTAAATGTAAAGACTGAGCAAGTACCAAGATATCGTCCAAATAAGGAAATACCACAATACCCTGTTCTCTGAATACAGACAGAAGGGCACGAGAACCTTTGTAAAAATTCTTGGAGCTGTAGCTAGGCCAAACGGCAGAGCTACAAACTGGTAATGCCTGTCCAGAAAAGAGAATCTCAGGAACTGATAATGATCTGGATGAATCGGAATATGCATATATGTATCCTGTAAATCTATTGTGGACATATAATGCCCTTGCTGAACAAAAGGCAAGATAGTCCTTACAGTTACCATTTTGAACGTTGGTATCCTTACATAACGATTCAATATTTTTAGATCCAGAACTGGTCTGAAGGAATTCTCCTTCTTTGGTACAATGAAGAGATTTGAATAAAACCCCATCCCCTGTTCCGAAACTGGAACTGGCATAATTACTCCAGCCAACTCTAGATCTGAAACACAATTCAGAAATGCTTGAGCTTTCACTGGATTTACTGGGACACGGGAAAGAAAAAATCTCTTTGCAGGAGGTCTCATCTTGAAACCAATTCTGTACCCTTCTGAAACAATGTTCTGAATCCAAAGATTGTGAACAGAATTTATCCAAATTTCTTTGAAAAAACGTAACATGCCCCCTACCAGCTGAGCTGGAATGAGGGCCGCACCTTCATGTGGACTTAGAAGCAGGCTTTGCCTTTCTAGAAGGCTTGGATTTATTCCAGACTGGAGATGGTTTCCAAACTGAAACTGCTCCTGAGGATGAAGGATCAGGCTTTTGTTCTTTGTTGAAACGAAAGGAACGAAAACGATTATTAGCCCTGTTTTTACCCTTAGATTTTTTATCCTGTGGTAAAAAAGTTCCTTTCCCACCAGTAACAGTTGAGATAATAGAATCCAACTGAGAACCAAATAATTTGTTACCCTGGAAAGAAATGGAAAGTAGAGTTGATTTAGAAGCCATATCAGAATTCCAAGTCTTAAGCCATAAAGCTCTTCTAGCTAAAATAGCTAGAGACATAAACCTGACATCAACTCTGATAATATCAAAAATGGCATCACAGATAAAATTATTAGCATGCTGAAGAAGAATAATAATATTATGAGAATCATGATCCGTTACTTGTTGCGCTAAAGTTTCCAACCAAAAAGTTGAAGCTGCAGCAACATCAGCCAATGATATAGCAGGTCTAAAAAGATTACCTGAACACAGATAAGCTTTTCTTAGAAAGGATTCAATTTTCCTATCTAAAGGATCCTTAAACGAAGTACCATCTGACGTAGGAATAGTAGTACGTTTAGCAAGGGTAGAAATAGCCCCATCAACTCTAGGGATTTTGTCCCAAAATTCTAATCTGTCAGACGGCACAGGATATAATTGCTTAAAACGTTTAGAAGGAGTAAATGAATTACCCAATTTATCCCATTCTTTAGAAATTACTTCAGAAATAGCATTAGGAACAGGAAAAACTTCTGGAATAACCACAGGAGATTTAAATACCTTATCTAAATGTTTAGAATTAGTATCAAGAGGACCAGAATCCTCTATTTCTAAAGCAATTAGTACTTCTTTAAGTAAAGAACGAATAAATTCCATTTTAAATAAATATGAAGATTTATCAGCATCAATCTCTGAGACAGAATCCTCTGAACCAGAAGAGTCATCAGAATCAGAATGATGATGTTCATTTAAAAATTCATCTGTAGGGAGAGAAGTTTTAAAAGATTTTTTATGTTTTCTAGAAGGAGAAATAACAGACATAGCCTTCTTGATGGATTCAGAAACAAAATCTCTTATGTTATCAGGAACATTCTGCACCTTAGATGTTGAAAGAACTGCAACAGGCAATGGTACATTACTAAAGGAAATATTATCTGCATTAACAAGTTTGTCATGACAATTAATACAAACAACAGCCGGAGGAATAGCTACCAAAAGTTTACAGCAGATACACTTAGCTTTGGTAGTTCCAGCACTAGACAGCGATTTTCCTGAAGTATCTTCTGACTCAGATGCAACGTGAGACATCTTGCAATATGTAAGAGAAAAAACAACATATAAAGCAAAATTGATCAAATTCCTTAAATGACAGTTTCAGGAATGGGAAAAAATGCCAAAGAAAAAGCTTCTAGCAACCAGAAGCAATGAAAAATGAGACTTAAATAATGTGGAGACAAAAGCGACACCCATATTTTTTAGCGCCAAATAAGACGCCCACATTATTTGGCGCCTAAATGCTTTTGGCGGCAAAAATGACGCCACATCCGGAACGCCGACATTTTTGGCGCAAAAAGAACGTCAAAAAATGACGCAACTTCCGGCGACATGTATGACGCAGGAAACGGAAAAGATTTTTTGCGCCAAAAAAGTCCGCGCCAAGAATGACGCAATAAAATGAAGCATTTTCAGCCCCCGCGAGCCTAACAGTCCACAGGGAAAAAAGAGTCAAATTTTTAAGGTAAGAAAAAATGTTTGATTCAAATGCATTATCCCAAATATGAAACTGACTGTCTGAAAATAAGGAATGTTGAACATTCTGAGTCAAGGCAAATAAATGTTTGAATACATATATTTAGAACTTTATAAACAAAGTGCCCAACCATAGCTTAGAGTGTCACAGAAAATAAGATTTACTTACCCCAGGACACTCATCTACATGTTTGTAGAAAGCCAAACCAGTACTGAAACGAGAATCAGCAGAGGTAATGGTATATAAATAAGAGTATATCGTCGATCTGAAAAGGGAGGTAAGAGATGAATCTCTACGACCGATAACAGAGAACCTATGAAATAGACCCCGTAGAAGGAGATCACTGCATTCAAATAGGCAATACTCTCCTCACATCCCTCTGACATTCACTGCACGCTGAGAGGAAAACCGGGCTCCAACTTGCTGCGGAGCGCATATCAACGTAGAATCTAGCACAAACTTACTTCACCACCTCCATAGGAGGCAAAGTTTGTAAAACTGAGTTGTGGGTGTGGTGAGGGGTGTATTTATAGGCATTTTGAGGTTTGGGAAACTTTGCCCCTCCTGGTAGGAATGTATATCCCATACGTCACTAGCTCATGGACTCTTGCTAATTACATGAAAGAAATATTTATAACAACAACAACAATAAATAACAAATGTAATATTACAACCAACCAAAAATATAACAGTGCACTGTTTAAACATGGGGAACAACACTATTGCTAGCTTACATTTGACTTGTAAGCTTTACCAATGCTTATTGCATGTCCAACTCCATTAAAGTCTATTGAGTAGAAATGTGAACAGAGCATTGGTAAAGCTTACATATCAAATGTAATCTAAATCTAGTCCTATTATTGTAAGATGTGTGTTCATAGGATTTAACTTATTTTTTTCTATGAACACTCTTCTTGTAATTATATAAGATAAGGATGTTCCTCAGAGTACAGTATGTTTTGAACATAATTGTGCAAGAGAAGAACTAGCAGTATTACAGGCAATCTAGCAATTATAATAATTTTCAAAAGTTAGTAGCAAGTTCTTTTTAAGGAACTGAAGCATCTCTGTATGTTCAGCTATATGTCTGTTTCTGCTATCAGTAATGTCGTTTGATGCTAAGCTGAACAGTCTCACTTTCAGCACTACTGCATGGGGCAGAAAGATAATTTTGGGCCATTTTAGCCAGAGCTGGAAATCTCAGTTTATTAACTACCCAGTACTTCAGGGGGTTGTCTGAACGAGGTACAGTGATCTCTCTTACCATAATACAATACAACAGCAATTTGTATTGGCAGAACAAAAGTGAACCATTTTTAGTTGAGTCTCCACTACAGCTTAAAATGAAATGGGAACATGCAGTTTGAAAAAAACTCCATGATATCGTATGGGTAGGAAGTGTAGGTATCGGTTTAAGTATCGGTGCATTTGCATGAGTACAAGTACTCATGCAAATACTTGATATCGTCACTGATACCGATACTAGTATCGGTGCAACCCTAATATATATATATATATATATATATATATATATACACACACACACATACACTGTATATATACATACAGTAGGGTAGAGGTGGGGATAAAGCAGTAGTAGTATAGTGTCTTTAGAAAATGTATAATAATATATATACCACTAGTGCCTCCTCACAGGTAATATTAATAAAACAGGAAGCAATAAATCAGGGCTTTAACAAATTCAAGTAGCCAGTAGCTGTTGTAGTGGCACAGATGTGACAGGTAGGAGAGCAGTCACAGGATCTGGCAAGTGACAGGATGGTGGCCCCACAGGATCTGACAAAGAAACAGCACCTCTATCTTGCTTCCTCCTTGTCACACTCTGTATGCCGAGCAGTGTTAAGTTTTAACCCCCAACCCCTTATCCCACCCTCACTGCTATTTGAGTGGAGCGGCTGCCTTGCAATATTTTAGCAGTTGCCTTAGCCTAAAGCAAGCAAATGTGTGATGCATGCTTGCTGGCATGGCACTGCCCCATTGCCTTTATCTATTGGAGCGGTGAGCGGCCGGTCCCAACCTCCTCAGCTGACAACTGCTCAGTCAGTGCTCAGCTCACATTAGAATTACATGATGTAATAACTAAATTCGGCAAATGCCTGAATGAGTCATGGCTAGGCTGACTGAGCCTGTCAGTCTATCGTTCTCTCATTGCTAAGGAACTTCTCGTTCCTCCTCCTGAGTCCACAGCCCCTGTGCCTTTCTGGCATCCCAAACGGCTCCCCAGCCGGATAGACTGTCGTCCGTAGTCACAATCTACCAGGACGGACTCAGGAAGCACGTGCCTTGGGACAGGTGATCCTGACAGAGCCACCAAGAGAGCAAGTCCAGCACTACCTTTTGTGATAGATCGTAATGGTCGCCGTTCTATTGTCTTAGCATGCATAGTTGTAAAGGTCTGAGATGAAATCTGGCAAAGGGAATGATGTCCATACAAGACACCATGAGTCCAATCACCTTCATACACTAGGCCACAGAAGGTCTCAAGGAGGCCTGGAGGGCAAGAAATGCAGTTGTTAGCTTGTGACGTCTCTGATCTGTAAGAAAGATCTTCATGGACACTGAGTCTATAACTGTGCCCAGGAAATTCACTCTGGTATTTTGAGAAAGAAAACTCTTTTCCAAGTTTAATCTTCCATCCATGTGACCGAAGAAGACTTAGAAGAAATTCTGAGTGATCCCTTGCTAGACGAAAAGATGGTGCCTGTACCAAGATATCGCCGAGGTAAGGAGCTACTGCTATACCTTGGGTTCTGGCAACCGCTAGAAGAGCCCCTAAAACCTTCATAAATATCCATGGAGCAGAAGTTAAGCCAAATTAAAGTGCTATGAACTGGAAGTGTTGATCCAGAAAGACGAATCTCAGGAACTGAAAATGTTCCCTGTGGATCGGAACGTGAAGGTATGCATCCTTCAGATCTATGGTAGTCATAAACTGTCCTTCCTGAACCAGGGTAAAGGTTGATCTTATAGTCTCCTTGAAGGAGGGAACACTTAGAAATTTGTTTAGGCACTTCATGGCCAGAATTGGACGAAAAGTTCCCTCCTTTTTGGGAACCACAAAGAGGTTTGAATAGAACCCCAGACCTCTTTCTGATGCAGGTACTGGGATAATTACTCCTAAGGAGACTAGATCCCGTACACAATCTAAAAAGGCTGTCCTATTCTCTGGTCTTGTAGACAGTCTGGAGAGTAGGAATCTGCCCCTGGGCGGATGAGATATAAATCCTATCCAGTATCCCTGAGACTCGACCTCCAGAACCAAGGATTCTGAACATCTTGAAACCAAGCGCCTGAGAAAAGCGACAATCTGCCCCCTACTCTATCTGATCCCGGATCGGGGGCAGCCCCTTCAAGCTGATTTGTTATTGGCGGGCTTCTCTGTCTGTTTGGACTTGTTCCAGGACTGAGCACTGCCGTTCCTTAGGTCTGTTCTTCTTATCCTGAGGTAGGAAGGCACCTTTCCCTCCAGTAACCGTAGAGATGATGGAGTCCAGACCTGGTCCCAATAAAATCTTCCCCTTGAAAGGAAGAGAAAGCAGTCTGGATTTAGAAGTCATATCTGCAGACCAAGACTTCACCTAGAGAGCTAGGACTGCAAAACCTGAAGCCTTAGCATTCAGGCGAATAATCTGTATATTCGTATCACAGATATGAATAAGATTTAATTCTCTCTGAATATCCTCGAGGGGAGATTCCCCCTTGATAAGTTCTGACAAGGAGTCGCACCAGTAGGTGGCGGCCCCGGCCACATTTGTCGCCTTAGGGATGGAGCCCCACAGCTCAAATTGAGAGTTCGGGACCAGGAACAATTTTTTAAAAGTAGCCAAGCTAGAAAAACACAATTTATGCTTACAAGAGAAATGTATTTCTCTCATTGTGTATCCAGTCCACGGATCATCCATTACTTGTGGGATATTCTCATTCCCAACAGGAAGTTGCAAGAGGACACCCACAGCAGAGCTGTTATATAGCTCCTCCCCTAACTGCCATATCCAGTCATTCGACCGAAAACACGCAGAGAAAGGAGAAACCATAGGGTGCAGTGGTGACTGTAGTTTAAATGAAAAAAATTACCTGCCTTAAAATGACAGGGCGGGCCGTGGACTGGATACACCACAAGAGAAATAAATTTATCAGGTAAGCATAAATTGTGTTTTCTCTTGTAAGGTGTATCCAGTCCACGGATCATCCATTACTTGTGGGATACCAATACCAAAGCTAAAGTACACGGATGAAGGGAGGGACAAGGCAGGTACTTAAACGGAAGGTATCACTGCCTGTAAAACTTTTCTCCCAAAAATAGCCTCCGAAGAAGCAAAAGTATCAAATTTGTAGAATTTTGAAAAAGTATGAAGCGAAGACCAAGTCGCCGCCTTGCAAATCTGTTCAACAGAAGCCTCATTTTTAAAGGCCCAAGTGGAAGCCACAGCTCTAGTAGAATGAGCTGTAATCCTTTTGGGAGGCTGCTGTCCAGCAGTCTCATAGGCTAAGCGGATTATGCTTCTTAGCCAAAAAGAAAGAGAAGTTGCCGAAGCCTTTTGACCTCTCCTCTGACCAGAGTATACCACAAACAAAGCAGATGTTTGACGAAAATCTTTAGTAGCTTGTAAGTAAAACTTTAAAGCACGAACCACGTCCAGATTGTGTAATAGACGTTCCTTATTGAAGAAGGATTAGGACACAAGGATGGAACAACAATCTCTTGTTGATATTCTTGTTAGATACCACCTTAGGTAAAAACCCAGGTTTGGTACGCAGGACTACCTTATCCGAATGGAAAATCAGATAAGGAGAATCACATTGTAAGGCAGATAACTCGGAGACTCTACGAGCCGAGGAAATAGCTACCAAAAAAAGAACTTTTCAAGATAAAAGTTTGATATCTATGGAATGAAGAGGTTCAAATGGAACTCCTTGAAGAACCTTAAGAACCAAATTTAAGCTCCATGGCGGAGCAACCGGTTTAAACACAGGCTTGATTCTAACTAAAGCCTAACAAAATGCCTGAACGTCTGGAACATCTGCCAGACGCTTGTGCAAAAGAATAGACAGAGCAGAAATCTGTCCCTTTAAGGAACTAGCTGACAATCCTGTTTCCAAACCTTCTTGGAGAAAGGATAATATCCTGGGAATCCTGACTTTACTCCATGAGTAATCCTTGGATTCACACCAATAAAGATATTTACGCCATATCTTATGATAAATTTTCCTGGTGACAGGCTTTCTTGCCTGTATTAAGGTATCAATGACTGACTCGGAGAAGCCACGCTTTGATAAAATCAAGCGTTCAATCTCCATGCAGTCAGTCTCAGAGAAATTAGATTTGGATGGTGGAAAGGACCCTGAAGTAGAAGGTCCTGTCTCAGAGGCAGAGTCCATGGTGGAAAGGATGACATGTCCACTAGATCTGCATACCAGGTCCTGCGTGGCCACGCAGGCGCTATTAAAATCACTGATGCTCTCTCCTGCTTGATTTTGGCAATCAGTCGAGGGAGCAGAGGAAACGGTGTAAACACATAAGCGAGGTTGAAAGACCAGGGCGCTGCTAGAGCATCTATCAGCGTCGCCTTGGGATCCCTGGACCTGGATCCGTAACAAGGAAGCTTGGCGTTCTGTCGAGACGCCATGAGATCCAGTTCTGGTTTGCCCCAACGATGAATCAATTGTGCAAACACCTCCGGATGGAGTTCCCACTCCCCCGGATGAAAAGTCTGTTGACTTAGAAAATCCGCCTCCCAGTTCTCTACACCTGGGATATGGATAGCCGATAGGTGGCAAGAGTGAATCTCTGCCCAGTGAATTATTTTTGAGACTTCTAATATCGCTAGGGAACTTCTTGTTCCCCCTTGATGGTTGATGTAAGCCACAGTCGTGATGTCCGACTGAAATCTGATGTACCTCAGAGTTGCTAACTGAGGCCAAACCTGAAGAGCATTGAATATCGCTCTCAGTTCCAGAATATTTATTGGAAGGAGTGTCTCCTCCTGAGTCCACGATCCCTGAGCCTTCAGGGAGTTCCAGACTGCACCCCAACCTAAAAGGCTGGCATCTGTTGTTACAATTGTCCAATCTGGCCTGCGAAAGGTCATACCTTTGGACAGATGGACCCGAGAAGAGAATCCCTGGTCTTTTGATCCAGATTTAGTAGAGGGGACAAATCTGTGTAATCCCCGTTCCACTGACTGAGCATGCATAGGTGCAGCGGTCTGAGATGTAAGCGTGCAAACGGCACTATGTCCATTGCCGCTACCATTAAGCCGATTACTTCCATGCACTGAGCCACCGAAGGGCGCGGAATGGAATGAAGAACACGGCAGGAATTTAGAAGCTTTGATAACCTGGACTCCGTCAGGTAATTTTTCATTTCTACAGAATCTATCAGAGTCCATAAGAAGGAAACTCTTGTGAGTGGGGATAGAGAACTCTTTTCCTCGTTCACTTTCCACCCATGCGACGCTCCGCGGCCTTAGGACCGCCAGAAGCGACCCTAGAACCTTTGTGAAGATTCTTGGGGCTGTAACTAATCCAAAAGGAAGAGCTACGAACTGGTAATGCCTGTCCAGAAAGGCAAACCTGAGAAACCGATGATGATCTTTGTGTATCGGAATGTGAAGATAAGCATCCTTTAGATCCACTGTAGTCATATATTGACCCTCCTGGATCATAGGTAGGATGGTACGAATAGTTTCCATCTTGAATGATGGAACTCTGAGGAATTTGTTTAAGATCTTTAGATCCAAAATTGGTCTGAAGGTTCCCTCTTTTTTGGGAATCAGAAACAGATTTGAGTAAAAACCCTGTCCCTGTTCCTCCTTTGGAACTGGATGGATCACTCCCATAACTAGGAGGTCTCGTACACAGTGTAAGAATGCCTCTCTGTTTATCTGGTTTGCAGATAATTGCGAAAGGTGAAATCTCCCTTTTGGGGGGGAAGCTTTGAAGTCCAGAAGATATCCCTGGGATATAATTTCCAACGCCCAGGGATCCTGAACATCTCTTGCCCACGCCTGGGCGAAGAGTGAGAGTCTGCCCCCTACTAGATCCGTTACCGGATAGGGGGCCGTTCCTTCATGCTGTCTTAGAGGCAGCAGCAGGCTTTTTGACCTGCTTACCTTTGTTCCAGGTCTGGTTTGGCCTCCAGACCGTCTTGGACTGAGCAAAAGTTCCCTCTTGTTTTGCATTAGAGGAAGTTGATGCCGTACTTGCCTTGAAGTTTCGAAAGGCATGAAAATTAGACTGTTTGGCCCTTGATTTGGACCTGTCCTGAGGAAGGGCATGACCTTTTCCTCCAGTGATATCAGCAATAATCTCCTTCAAACCAGGCCCAAATAGGGTCTGCCCCTTGAAGGGAATGTTAAGCAGCTTAGATTTTGAAGTCACGTCAGCTGACCATGATTTAAGCCATAGCGCCCTACGCGCCTGTATAGCAAAACCAGAATTCTTAGCCGTTAGTTTAGTCAAATGAACAATGGCATCAGAAACAAAATAATTGGCTAGCTTAAGTGCTCTAAGCTTGTCAAGTATGTCATCCAATGGAGTCGCTACCTGTAAAGCCTCTTCCAGAGACTCAAACCAGAACGCCGCAGCAGCAGTGACAGGAGCAATGCATGCAAGGGGCTGTAGGATAAAACCTTGTTGAATAAACATTTTCTTAAGGTAACCTTCTAATTTTTTATCCATTGGATCTGAAAAAGCACAACTGTCCTCGACAGGGATAGTAGTACGCTTTGCTAGAGTAGAAACTGCTCCATCCACCTTAGGGACTGTCTGCCATAAGTCCCGTGTGGTGGCGTCTATAGGAACCATTGTTCTTAAAATAGGAGGTGGAGAGAACGGCACACCTGGCCTATCCCATTCCTTAGTAATAATTTCTGTAAACCTTTTAGGTATTGGAAAAACATCAGTACACACAGGCACTGCAAAGTATTTATCCAGTCTACACAATTTCTCTGGCACTGCAATTGTGTCACAGTCATTCAGAGCAGCTAAAACCTCCCTGAGCAATACGCGGAGGTGTTCAAGCTTAAATTTAAATGTAGAAATATCAGAATCAGGTATCTTTCCTGAGTCAGAAATATCACCCACAGACTGAAGCTCTCCTTCCTCAGCTTCTGCATATTGTGAGGCAGTATCAGACATGGTTCTTAAAGCGTCAGTATGCTCTGCATTTCGTCTAACCCCAGAGCTATCTCGCTTACCTCTAAATTCAGGTAGTCTGGCTAATACCACTGACAGTGTATTATCCATGACTGCCGCCATGTCTTGTAAAGTAATCGCTGTGGGCGCCCTAGATGTACTTGGCGCCATTTGAGCGTGAGTCCCTTGAGCGGGAGTCAAGGATCTAACACGTGGGGAGAGTTAGTCGGCATAACTTCCCCCTCGTCAGATTCCTCTGGTGATAAATTTTTTAAAGACAGAATATGATCTTTATTGCTTAAAGTGAAATCAGTACATTTGGTACACATTCTAAGAGGGGGTTCCACCATGGCTTTTAAACATAATGAACAAGGAGTTTCCTCTATGTCAGACATGTTTGTACAGACTAGCAATGAGACTAGCAATGAGACTAGCAAGCTTGGAAAACACTTTAAATCAAGTTAACAAGCAAATATAAAAAACGGTACTGTGCCTTTAAGAGAAACAAATTTTGTCAAAATTTGAAAAACAGTGAAAAAAGGCAGTAAATCAAACGAAATTTTTACAGTGTATATAATAAGCTAACAGAGCATTGCACCCACTTGCAAATGGATGATTAACCCCTTAGTTCAAAAAACGGATCAAAAAAACGACATAGACGTTTTTTAACAGTCACAATCAACTGCCACAGCTCTGCTGTGGCCCTACCTTCCCCAATAAACGACTTTAGGCCATTTTGATATGTCCTGTAGCATTCAGGGGACTTCTGAGGAAAACTGGATGTCTCAGTCTGTAATTTTAACTGCGCAAAAAAAGCGCTAAAATTGGCCCCTCCCACTCATACTACAACAGTGGAAAGCCTCAGGAAACTGTTACTAGGCAAAAATAAAGCCAGCCATGTGGAAAAAACTAGGCCCCAATAAGTTTTATCACCAAAGCATATATAAAAATGATTAAACATGCCAGCAAACATTTTATATTGCATTTATATAAGGGTATTACCCCTGAGAGTAAGCATGATACCAGTCGTTATTAAATCACTGTATTCAGGCTTAACTTACATTAATCCGGTATCAGCAGCATTTTCTAGCATTTCCAATCCTAGAAAAAATTGTAACTGCACATACCTCATAGCAGAATAAACTGCACGCCATTCTCCCGCTGAAGTTACCCCACTCCTCAGACATATGTGAGAACAGCAATGGATCTTAGTTACAACCTGCTAAGATCATAGAAAACTCAGGCAGATTCTTCTTCTATTTCTGCTTGAGATAAAATAGTACAACTCCGGTACCATTTAAAAATAACAAACTTTTGATTGAAGAAAATTAACTATTTTTCACCACTCTCTCTTACTACCTCCATGCGTGTTGAGAGTTGCAAGAGAATGACTGGATATGGCAGTTAGGGGAGGAGCTATATAACAGCTCTGCTGTGGGTGTCCTCTTGCAACTTCCTGTTGGGAATGAGAATATCCCACAAGTAATGGATGATCCGTGGACTGGATACACCTTACAAGAGAAATGATGTTCCAATTCTTTACCATTCGCTACTAATAATGTTCGCCATACGAACTGGGACCGGAAAAGTTTGTGGGACCTTCCTGTCTTCATAAACCCTATCTAATTTAGGGATCCTACGTTCCTCAGGTAGTTAGCCTCTGGAACCTCTAGCGTATACAGGACCTCCTTCAGTAAAAAACACAGATGTATAATTTTAAATATAAAGGAGGGTTCCTCCGCCGGAGGAGATTTAATAATAGAAGTCTCTGACTATAAAAGTTCACCCTCTGACACCACAGAGGTTAACTCATCCTCGGATAGCTGGGATATACAAACTAGATCTGATTGGAAATTTGATTAATCTAAAACAGGATAACTGTGCTTAACCTTTCTCTTACATTTCCCAGAGATAGGTAGGGCACTCAGGGCCGCATACACTGCTGATTGTAACTGTGCAGTAATGTCTGCAGAAAAAAGCCCCCAACCAGACGGAGAAATAGCTGTGCCATGGGGAACTGCATGTGAAGCGGTTAGGGTAGATAGGGTAGTAATCTCTCGGTTCACAGAATCCTGAGAGGTTGATGGCTCAGTGGGACTAATAGCACTAGGGTTAATAGCAGACTTAGCTCCCTTCTTAGAATTTAAAACAGTACCCAGGCAAGAGGAACAAAATTGAGCAGGAGTGGAACTTTCTAATATAATATCAGAGTCCTCCATAGAAGGTATGTAATTCCACAGTAGAAAGAGAAAAACGATACAAAAATAAACATCTTAAATATAGAAAGGCACCTTTACAAAACCAATGGCTGGGGCACTCACCACCTCCTAGACCCAGACAAGATGTCAAGAAACGCTCCTCAGGAGAGCTGTCTGCAGCAGGATCGTAAGGAAGTGAATGAAGTCACACCCGGTCACATGGTGTGTCCTCCCCTGCTATGAAAAAGTGAGCTATTAGGAGCTTCATAACTTACAAAAATTAAACCTGCCTGTTCCAGCCAAAGCTACACAGTCTACATGAGCCCTGAAAAAGATTTTTACAAATGTTAAAGGGACAGTATACACTCATTTTCATATAACTGCATGTAATAGACACTACTATAAAGAATACGATGCACAGATACTGATATAGAAATCCAGTATAAAATGGTTTAAAAACGTACTTTGAAGTTTTCAGTTTAGCTCTGTTGAAAAGGTAGTTGGAAAGCCCACTGCAAGTGGGAAATAAGACACTCCCCCCCTCCCCCTTCTTTTGCATATGAAAAGACCCTTTACACAAACAGGAGAAAGCTGGAGAAGGTAGCTGACGGTTTTCAAATAAAACTTTGGGGCTTGGTTAGGAGTCTGAAAATCAGAGCAATGTTATTTAAAAATAAGCAAAATTACACATTTAAAAAAAAAAAAAAACACCCCAAACTATTCCCAATAAGCTCCCACTGAGGAGATATTAACCCTTGATCCTATTGAGGTATAGAGGAATCACACTCTGACCCTATATAAGGCGTCCCTGCTATATGAAAATAAAACAGACTTACCCTCCAGGATCCATGCTGTTGAAGAGATACAGCCTATCAAGTGTGACAGCCTTGTAGTGATGCACTGACAGGGACCTGAGTGTGGAAAAGCAAGCAGTGTAACTCGTTAACACTGATTGCTCGGGAGTTGTTAGATAGACAGTCTTAGACAGTCTGGATGGCTTCGCAGAAAAAAACTTTCCTTGCATCTCCAGACTCTAACTTTCATCAATACTCTCACTGAGAGGTTTATACGATTACTTAAAACTCCAGTCCTCCCTTGAAGAGAACATACCGTTAAGGACTATCTGAATCTTCTAACATTTCTCTGCCATCCTGCTCTAGTGACGAAAGGCAAAGAATGACCAGGGGGTTGGGGAAGTGAGAGGGATATTTAAGCCTTTGGCTGTGGTGTCTTTGCCTCCTCCTAGTGGCCAGGTCTTGTATTTCCCAACAGTAAGGAATGAAATTGTGGACTCTCCCTGCCTTATGGAAAGAAAACAGAACACAAGGAAAAACCCCAATAAATATCAAGGTCATTATGAAAGGTTTCCTCTGCAATAGCGGACACAACCAATATGCTGGAACGTCTTAACACTATCCTGCCTGCTGCAGTATCATAATGCAATAGGAAGATCACCAGCAGGTGGAGTTAGCTACAGTCCACAAATCAAATGCGGGACTCACAGGGTAAATCATCTCAAGTGTGTTTAAAGGGACACTGTACCCAAATTTTTTCTTTTGTAATTCAGAAAGAGCATGCAATTTTAAGCAACATTCTAATTTACTCCTATTATCAATTTTTCTTCGTTCTCTTGCTATCATTATTTGAAAAAGAAGGCATCTAAGCTTTTTTTGGTTTCAATACTCTGGACAGCACTTTTTTATTGGTGGATGAATTTATCCACCAATCAGCAAGGACAACCCAGGTTGTTCACCAAAAATGGGCCGGCATCTAAACTTACATTCTTGCATTTCAAATAAAGATACCAAGAGAATGAAGAAAATTTGATAATAGGAGTAAATTAGAAAGTTGCTTAAAATTTCATGCTCAATCTGAATCACAAAAGAAAAACTTTGGGTACAGTGTCCCTTTAAGGGGTGCCTGTATGTTCGCAGACCTCCCAACTGTCCCTATTTGAGAGGGACAGTCCCTGATTCTGAGTTCTGTCCCTCTTAGACAGCCATTTTTCCCTCATTACAGAATCTCCCTTAGCCCCACCCATGGAACACCCAGAAACACCCACAAACTGCCCTGGCACACCCACAGACAACCCAGAAATACCCACAATCCCACCCACTAACCAATCGTGATCCCTTGCCTCCCAACACGGCACCACCCACAAAATGTTGAGCGGCTCCTATCAACCTCCTGTGTCCATCATTCTCAGCTACAAATGTTGGGAGGTTGTTGGGACAACTTGCAAGATCACAGGTCAGAGCACATAGGATGGGCAGTGGTTTTCTTGGGTCTTGCACTAGAGGGCATGCTGTCATGAGAGGGATTAACCTTCTGTCATAAATGCAGCTGGAAACTTAACTGGCTCAAGCAGTAAAAGGAGGGATTATATGTAGGAGTGGGAATTCAACCCTCTCTTCACACTAATGAGGTGTTTACATTTATATCAGTGGTCAGAGGACATCTACTCAAAGTACTAATATAATTCTTTGAGAGAGTGTGAGATAAAGAATATTTATTAATATTTACTATTATTTGTATTATTTATTATTATGTAGGAGCCTGAAGCTACATTTCACATATAATAGATTTATAACCATTAACAATAACACTAACCAATGTGGTTTACTCTCTCCTTAAGCACCTCACAATCATAGGGCCATCGTGGCAGATGAAGACAGATGGATGATGAAACTCCATACAGATCCCTTGGTTCTCTCAGTCGTGCTACTCTCCTGCCAGACTGGTATTCAAATATTATCTGGGTTGTTCGTTGGGAGAATGGATTATAATTAGAATCTGTCAATAAAAACAATGGAAAAGTGAAATGAGAAAATAATTAGAAAAAGTGTTTTGTGTAGACTTTAGGACAGAAGAACTATTATACCATATGCAAGAAGGGAAATATGTTTAAAGATTTGCCAAGAGTACTAATTTGGATGGATACTGATGAGCTAAATACAAGACAGAATAACCTGATAAATGATAGTTATTGACTATGATAAAGGTAACTGCTAAAGGACATGCTAAGGTGCTTAAAGGGATATGAAACCCAAAATTTTTCTTTCATGATTGAGATAGAGCTGGTGATTTTAAACAACTTTTTAAATTTACATCTATTATCAGTTTTCCTTTCTTATCTTGGTATCTTTTTTCCATTTCTGGAGCACCATATGGCAGCCGTTTTGGCATGAATGTTATCCATTTGCAAAAGCACTATATAGCAGCACTATTTCCGGCCAAGTAGTGCTCCAGATGCCTACCTAGATATCGCTTCAACAAAGAATATCATGGGAACAAAGCAAATGTTATAATAGATGCAAACTGGAAACTTTTTTAAAATAGTATTCTCTGTCTGAATAATAAAAACATAAATTATGCTTACCTGGTAATTTCCTTTCCATCTGTATGAGGAGAGTCCACGGCTTCATTCCTTACTTGTGGGAATACAGAACCTGGCCACCAGGAGGAGGCAAAGACACCCCAGGCTTAAATACCTCCCCCACTCCCCTCATCCCCCAGTCATTCTGCTGAGGGAACAAGGAACAGTCCGCCCAACGGAGAAAACAGGCGGGGGCTGTGGACTCTCCTCATACAGATGAAAAGGAAATGATCAGGTAAGCATAATTTATGTTTTTCATCTTAATATGAGGAGAGTCCATGGCTTAATTCCTTACTTGTGGGAAACATATACCCAAGTTCTAGAGGACACTGAATAAAAACGGAAGGGTAAAAGAGAGGCGGACCCTATTCTGAGGGCACCACAGCCTGCAAAACCTTTCTCACAAAAGCTGCTTCAGCCAAAGCAAATATGTAAAATTAGTAAAACTTTGAAAAAGTATGTAAGGAGGACCAGGTAGCCGCCCTACAAATCTGCTCCATAGAGGCCTCATTCTTGAAGGCCCAAAAAGAAGCCACAGTTCTAGTTGAATGAGCTGTAATCCTCTGAGGAGGCTTATGTCCCGCTGTTTCATATGCTAAGCGGATAATGCTCCTCAACCAAAAAAATATGAAAGTGGAAGAAGCCTTCTGCTTCCCAGAATAGATAACAAACAATGCCGAAGTCTATCTAAAATCCTTCGTAGCCTGAAGATAGAATTTCAAAGCCCGAACCACATCCAAATTATGAAGTAATCATTCCTTGGAAGAAGAAGGATTAGGACACAAGGAAGGAACCACGATCTCCTGATTGATGTTGCGATCAGACACAACCTTAGGGAAAAAACCCAACCCAGTGCGAAGGACAGCCTTATCAGCATGAAAAACTAGGTAAGGAGGCTCACATTGCAAGGCCGCCATCTCAGAGATTCTGCGTGCCAAAGCCATAGCCAGTAGAAAAAGAACCTTCCAAGACAGTAATTTAAATTTCCACAGAATGCATGGGCTCAAAAGGAGCCCTCTGTAAAACCTTAAGAACCAAATTTAAACTACAAGGAGGAGTGAAATGTCTAAACACAGGCCTGATTCTAGACAGAGCCTGAACAAAAGACTGAAATATCAGGAAGCTCAGCGAGCCTCTTGTGCAATAACACGGAAAGAGACAAGATCTGTCCCTTTAAGGAACTAGCGGCAAGTCCCTTCTCCAAACCATCTTGGAGAAAGGAAAGAATCCTGGACACCTTGACCTTATGCCATGGGAATCCATGTTCTTCACACCAGAATAAGTAGGTCCTCCACATCTTATGATAGATGCGACGGGTGACCAGCTTTCTAGCTTGAATGAGGGACCCTGTTCCAGCAGATCTTTGTGACAAGGTAACCTCCTTGGAGGAAATGATGACATCCCCACCAGGTCCGCAAACTACATGCTTCATGGCCACAATGGGGCAATTAAAATAGTTGAGGCTTGCTCCTGCTTGATGCGGGCCACTACCCGAGGAAGAAGTGGTAACAGTGAAAAAATGTAAACTAGGTTGAACCCCCCAGGGCACCACTAAGGCATCCATCAGCTCTGCCTGGGGATCCCTGGACCGTGACCTGTATCTGGGTAGCTTGGTATTGAGTCTGGATGCCATGAGATCTACCTCTGACATCCCCCATCTGTTGCAAATCTCCGCAAACACCTCGGGATGGAGAGACCATTCCCCCGGATTAAACGATTGTCTGCTGAGAAAGTCCGCCTCCCAGTTGTCCACACCTGGAATGTGGATTGCTGACACCGAGCAGTTGTGGGCCTCCGCCCACTCCAGAATCTGAGATAATTCCCTCATGGCTAGGGAGCTTCTCATTACCCCCTGATGGTTGATGTAAGCCAACGAGGTAATATTGTCCGATTGAAATCTGATAAACTGGGATGAACCCAGAAGAGACCAAGCCTTCAGAACATTGAAGATTGCTCGAAGTTCCAGAATGTTGATCGGGAGAAGAGATTCCTCTCGAGTCCACCAACCCTGTGCCTTCCTGGCACCCCAAACAGCTCCCCATCCTGATAGACTTGCGTCTGTAGTCACAATTTCCCAGGATGGTCTAAAGAAGGATGTTCCCTGGGACAGGCAATCTGGTCAGAGCCATCAAGAGAGCGATTCTCTTGACCGGTTGTCCAGAGAAATCTGTTGGGATAGATCCAAGTGATCACCGTTCCATTGCCTCAGCATGCACAGCTGAAGCGGTCTGAGATGGAACCTGGCGAATGGAATTATATCTATGCTGGACACCATGAAACCCAATTACCTCCATACACCAGGCCACAGATGGCCTTAAGGAGGTCTGGAGGGCAAGACAATTGGGAGTCATTTTGCAATGTCTCTGGTCTGTAAGGAATATCTTCATGGATATGGAATCTATTATCGTGCCCAGGAATTCCACTCTGGTACTGGAACCAGAGAACTCTTTCCTAGGTTTATCTTCCATCCATGAGATTGAAGAAGAAGTGGAAGAGCTCTTGAATGGTCTTCTGCCAGCTGGCAGGACGGAGCCTGAACTAGGATGTCGTCCAAATAAGGCGCTACTGCAATACCTCTGGATCTCGCCACCACGATCAGAGCCCCCAGAACCTTCGTAAAGACTCTTGGAGCAGTAGCCAGACCAAAAGGAAGAACTACAAACTGGAAGTGCTGGTCTAGAAAAGCGAATCTTAAGAACTTGAAGTGATCCTTGTGTATTGGCACATGAAGGTAGTCATGAACTTAACCCTCTTGAACTAAGGGCAGAATAGACCTTATCGTCTCCATCTTGAACGATGGCACCGACAGAAACTTCTTTAAGTACTTTAGGTCCAGAATCGGGCGAAACGTACCTTCCTACTTTGGAACCACAAAAAGGTTTGAGTAGTATCCCAGACCTCTTTCTGCTAGAAGTACTGGCGAAATCAGTGGAATCTGCCACTGGGTAGATGAGATTTGAAACCTATAATGTAACCCTGATCAATGACCTCCAGAACCCAAGGGTCTTGCACATCTCCCAGCCAAGCCTCCACAAAGAGAGATAGTCTGCCCCAACACGATCCAGCGATGGATCGGAGGCCGCCCCTTCATGCGGATGGACATATTGTTCTGCTTGGATTTATTCCAAGATTGAGATGGTTTCCAAGTTCCCTTGGAGGAGGAGTGTGAGTATTTTTTATTTGTATCTTTTTTACTCTAGGCCGGACAGTGACTGTTTTTATTTTTGAGTGACAGATGAATGACTGAGGCAAAGGGTAATTGTGCAGTGGCAGCACGTCTCCCAGACCTGAGAACCTCGTGTTCCATTGTAACTTGAAGTTGGAAGTTGAACCAACCCACACACCACCACAACATGTGTCTCGTCGTGCCGGCTCTCAGTCACCACGCATGCAGCACCACGGGCGGCACTCCAATGCAATTCAATCATGGCATGCATGTTGGGCTGGCGCTATTTGCTCCTCCTCGTCCTCCTCCATACCAGTTCCAGTGGTCACGTTCCTACACACAGCACAAGGAACATGACGGGAGTCTCTGGAGAGGAAGAGGGAGGAGCCAGCCAGCAGGTGCTGTGTGCAGAAGCGCGGGGAAACAAGCAGGCACCCTGGCACAGAAAAATCAGTCCGTGACGTGACCAAGAGATTAGAAAAGCTGATTTTGGGGTAAGACTGAGGATCATTCCTCATACATGGTAGTGTTAATCAAGTAGCAGGAGATGATGGAGATCCTAGAATTTTGGGCATGGGCATTATTTATCATTTAGCATTGTAGGGTGCTATGCAGGGGTCCATTTAATTAGGGAGTTGGCTCTGAAGGAATCTCTGTAGGGTTGCTGAGATTACTTAGTCTGGATGTAACTTTTCAGAGCTCTATATTTACTGTGTTCTCATCTCATATTTACTAATACAGCTTTCTTCTGCTGTGCAGCTTTATGAACTTTGCCTTCACAGTCTGAATGTGTTACACAGCACCTTCGAAGTCATAACAGCAGTTCTGGTAGCCTGTACTATGCATGAATGTATCTGTGAATTAACACATCTGAAAACATTTCACCGGGATAAATAAGTATTTAGTTTTCCTGCTTCATCACATGTCATGCTTGCTGCTTATAGAAAATGATATGCACTTCTTTTTAACTCAACAATGTACAGTTAGGGATGTGCAAATGTTTTGGTGCTTACTTAAAAATATTCAATGACGGACACATTTATTTAAAAAAAAAAATCTTTGATTAAAGCGCTCCACTGTATGTGTGTATATAGGCATGTATAATATATATATATATATATATATATATATATATATATATATATATATATATATATATATATATATATATATATATATAAATAAAACAGCAATTAAAATTATGGGGAGGCGAAAAGTGAGTTTAAAATCCTCCACTTAATACAAATGTAGAGAAAATAACTCATTGTGTAAACCATTTACAAATCTAGACAAGTCAGAAGACTTGCTTTTCACACAGAAACTCTCTGTTTCCATTGTTTCTAATGCAGCAAAGGATTCTGGGTGAGATATGCAAATTAGGCTCACAATGTCTCACTTTTTTACTTTTAGCCTGCTTTTTAAGGCAGACTTCCCTTTATGCCATAGCATTGCCACATTACACAGCTTTTAAGCTTAGCTAGGGTTAGTACAGTGATTCAGACCAATCCCAGGACAGCTGTTTCGTGGTTATTGCCACTCATCAACTGGGAATAGGTTGAATCACTTTTTGGTAAAGTTGATTTCTGGGGGGAAATGCAACAGCAATTAGAAATATGGGGAGGCGAAAAGTGAGTTTAAAATCCTCCACTAAATACAAAATGTAGAGAAAATAACTCATTGTGTAAACTATTTACAAATCTAGACAAGTCAGCAGACTTGCTTTTCACACAGAAACTCTCTGATTCCATTGTTTCCAATGCAGCAAAGGATTCTGGGTGAGATATGCAAATGAGATTCACAATATCTCACTTTTTTACTTTTAGCCTGCTTTTTAAGGCAGACTTCCTTTTACGCCATAGCATCGCCGCATTACACAGCTTTTAAGCTTAGCTAGGGTTAGTACAGTGATTCAGACCAATCCCAGGACAGCTGTTTAGTGGTTATTGCCACTCATCAGCTGGGAGTAGGTTGAATCACTGCTTGGTAAAGTTGATTTCTGTGGAGAAATACGACAGCAATTAAAATTATGGGAAGGCAAAAAGTGAGTTTAAAATCCTCCACTAAATACAAAATGTACAGGAAAATAACTCATTGTGTAAACCATTTACAAATCTAGACAAGTCAGAAGACTTGCTTTTCACACAGAAACTCTCTGATTCCATTATTTCCAATGCAGCAAAGGATTCTGGGTGAGATATGCAAATGAGGTTCATAATGTCTCACTTTTTTACTTTTAGCCTGCTTTTTAAGAGAGACTTCCCTTTACGCCATAGCATCGCCGCATTACACAGCTTTTAAGCTTAGCTAGGCTGAAAAGCTGTGTAATGCGGCAATGCTATGGCGTAAAGGGAAGTCTGCCTTAAAAAGCAGGCTAAAATTAAAAAAGTGAGACATTGTGAACCTCATTTGGATATCTGACCCAGAATTCTTTGCTGCATTGGAAACAATGAAATCAGAGAGTTTCTGTGTGAAAAGCAAGTCTTCTGACTTGTCTAGAGTTGTAAATGTTTTACACAATGAGTTATTTTCTCTACATTTTGTATTTAGTGGAGGATTTTAAACTCACTTTTCGCCTCCCCATAATTTTAATTGCTGTTGTATTTCCCCCAGAAATAAACTTTACCAAGCAGTGATTCAACCTACTCCCAGCTGATGAGTGGCAATAACCACGAAACAGCTATCCTGGGATTGGTCTGAATCACTGTATTAACCCTAGCTAAGCTTAAAAGCTGTGTAATGCGGCGATGCTATGGCGTAAAGGGAAGTTTGCCTTAAAAAGCAGGATTAGAGTAAAGAAGTGAGACATTGTGAACCTCATTTGCATATCTCACCCAGAATCCTTTGCTGCATTGGAAACAATGGAATCAGAGAGTTTCTGTGTGAAAAGCAAGTCTTCTGACTTGTCTAGATTTGTAAATGGTTTACACAATGAGTTTCTCTCTCTCTCTCTCTCTCTCTCTCTCTCTCTCTCTCTCTCTCTCTCTCTCTCTCTCTCTCTCTCTCTCTATATATATATATATATATATATATATATATATATATATATATATATATATATATATATATATATATATATATATACATATATATACACCATTAGATGGGGATTCTAGTATAGCCAGCTGTTGCATGTAGAAAAATGGTTGTTTCGTGGTACAAGGCAGGGCCAGTGCTTTTAGGGTTAATTGTGGTATAGGAAGCTTAGCTTAAAATTGGTACATGGAATATTAGATAGTTACACACACATACCAACAAACACTCAGGGTCTTTTCATTGGTCTTCATTAGTGACATATTTAACATAGGTGATAATAACAGAGCCCTGGTGTTTGCTGAAATTGATTTAAACTATAAGGAAAAGCTTTTGAGTGTTTTCCTCTCTTTCTCAGGTCTGAAGCAATACATGAAGAAGAAAAGAAAACTCTCGACAGCTTGACTTTTAAGTATTAGGTAAGTAGAATAAAAAGGTATCATTGCATACCGCATTACTCTGGTATTTTGGAATCTTATTTATATATATATATATATATATATATATATATATATATATTTAGTTTATTTTCAGTGGTATGATTTAGTGGTGAAAATTATTAGTGCCCCCCCCAGTTTGACTGTGGTATCTTATGTGCCCCCCTATATATTGTTCCTAGAGTCGCCACTGACTACCCTCCATAAGAGACTACTCCGAATCTTCTGACACTTCTCTGCCATCCTTCTGTGACAAAAGGCAAAGAATGACTGGAGGATGAGGGGAGTGGGGGAGGTATTTAAGCCTTTGGCTGGGGTGTCTTTGCCTCCTCCTGGTGGCCAGGTCCTGTATTCCCAGAAATAAGGAATGAAGCCATGGACTCTCCTCATATTAAGATGTTGGCAGTAAACAATGGGTAAAAATGATAAAATGAGCATCTGCTGCATAAAGAGATGAGCAAGAATGTCTTTTTACAAAGGACTAGGAAGGAACAGTCTACAGCTTAAAAAAAGAAAACTTCAAAAAGCCAGGAAACAAGCATTAGTTGTAGATACAATAAAATAGTGGTTGACATTTTGTTTCAGGTTACTGCCCCTTTGGTTTTATAAACTCACCAGCAGCACCTCCCTAACAATTTTTTTAAAATTAATATTCAGACTAGGTGCCCTATTTATTGTAGCACGGATGGACAAGCTTTGCCTCTGGGAACCTTGTCCGCCAAGCATTGCAAAGCACATTTAACAATTGCTTGTGCAGTCACTGCGCTGCTATCGAGCAGGGCTTGTCAATCATCCCGATCTGATCGGGGTGATTTAGCTCCGTGAGCCATGAGGTAGTGGGGAGTTTAAGCAGTAGTTTTATTAAAAATGTTTTATTCTTATCTTCTGATACCAGCTTTTTAAAAACTATAGTCACTGTGCAAGAATCGTATAAGCCACATTTAGTAACTGGTTCACTGTTCAAAAACTGTTAATCCGATAAATGGGTTTGATAAAGTGATACCAGTTTGCCAATCTCTGGTTTTATGTCACTTAGTGGGAGTCTTAAATCTTCATAGTCAGAGATCTGGAGTTGATTTTTTTTTGGTTGGAATAAAGTTGTACTACTGCACCAATAAATAAACTTGATAGAAAGTGTATTCTATTTACCAAAGTGTTATATAAGTGTGCACCATCAGATCATTTCCGATTACAGAAGACTTAAAAATAGATGATTGACTGCATACAAAGCTACTCAGACAAGCACAAAAGGCCTTTACTGTGTTTCCTGCTGCTACACAATGATTCTAAACAGTGTTAATGCTAATAATTCATGCCAATGTATAGCACTGACAAAACAAAGAATGCAATTCTACAGTACAAGTGGCGGCAATTTATTGTAGTGAGGCTGATAAATCTGAACTATAATAGAAGAAAAAGTCTTGAAGGGAAAGAATAGTAAAACGTCAAATTCAAAGCAAGCTAGTTTGTTTGCTTTATGCATCTAGTATAGATCACAACAAATTATACTTGTCGGGCCCCCTAGCATCCTCTTTCCACTAGTGCCTACATGGTAATTCAAGTGCCCCCCCCTTCTACCTCTTATGCCGATCAGTGCCCCCCTCAGTAATTCCACCCCCTCCCAGGGGGCATTACCACGCACTTTGGGAACCACTGAAATAAAACATTAAAGGAACAGTCTACTCCAGAATTGTTATTGTTTAAAAAGATAGAGAATCCCTTTATTATCCATTCCCAAGTTTTGCATAACCAACACTATTATATTAATACACTTTTTACCTTTGTGATTAACTTGTATCTAAGCCTCTGCAGACTGCCCCCTTATCTCAGTTCCTTTGACAGACTTGCATTTTGGCAGTCACAGGAGTGAGCACAATGTTACCCAAATGGCACACATGAACTAGCACTTTCTATCTTTGAAAAACTGTCAAAATGTACTGAGATAAGAGGTATTCTTCAAGGGCTTAGAAATTAGCATGAGTCTACCTAGGTTTAGCTTTCAACAAAGAATACCAAGAGTACAAAGAACATTTGATCATAAAATTAAATTGGAAAGTTGTTTAAAATTGCATGCCTTATCTGCATCATGAATGTTTAATTTTGACTACACTGTCCCTTTAATAAAACAATAATAAGCTGTGAAAAAAGTAGAGCGCTAGAAGTAAACTTTTCAGGAAGCACTCGTATTACAAGATGAAAGTAAAAAGTTAACGCTAATGCTCTATCCCGATGCACGCAAAAAGCTGAAGTTAGAATGTTGAGCGTAAAAACCTGTTCCCACATAGAAGTCAATAGAGCCATAATAGTGGGGGGAAAACGAAACACCCTACTCACGCGCTAACCCGAACATATTCTCAAGTGTGTTAACCTGACAATATGAAAATATGAATATATACTGTATATATATATATATATATATATATATATATATATATATATACATACATACACACACACATATGATTATATATATATATATAGATATTTACAGATATAAATAGGAATATCTATTTAGAAATACTTAGAACATATTCTGCTATGTGCATAACATTGGAATGTAAAATACTTACAATAAAAACATAGTTAAAACCTTTATTAAATATAAATATTGCATAAATATGCTTCTTCATGTTCTGCTCTACTTGTCTGCAAAGATTGTATGAGTATAACTGTACTTTGTAATGTATTTTCGATTTGTTTTGCGACACTTTTTAGTTTCACAGAACAGTTAACCAGAGCTCTGAGGTTGCGGTAATCATTCTAGTATAAATCGCGATTGTGCTCACACTTTTGCAGTTACTTTCAACTTGTAATACGTGCAATTGAACTTTTGCGCAATGAATGCGAAACCTCTATCGCTCACGCACAAACAATAGCGCACCACTCGTAACCTGGCCCTTTATAATTAGATAGCATTTTTTATTGGCTACTGTATCTCTTCCTGATGCACGGTCTGCAGCAGGTACATTTAGGGGTCTATCTATCAAGCTCCGTATGAAGCTAAACAGCAATTATGAAGCAGCGGTCTAAAGACCGCTGCTCCATAACCTGTCCGCCTGCTCTGAGCTGGCGGACAGACATCGCCACAATTCAACCCGATCGGGTTGATTGACACCCCCTGCTGGCGGCGGCGTTGCACCAGCAGCTCTTGTGAGCTGCTGGTGCAATGCTGAATACGGAGAGCGTATTGCTCTCTGTATTCAGCGAGGTCTGGCGGACCTGATTCGCAGTGTCGGATCAGGTCCGCCAGACTTTGATAAATAGAGGCCTTAGCCAGTTGCTCAAAGGTCACTTTGGCTTAAATATTGCATTTCTCTATTCTTTGTCTTAAAGGGACATAATACTCACATGCTAAATCACTTGAAACTGATGCAGTATAACTGTAAAAAGCTGACAGGAAAATATCACCTGAGCATCTCTATGTAAAAAAGGAAGATATTTTACCTCACAATCTCCTCAGCTCAGCAGAGTAAGTTCTGTGTAAAAAGTTATACTCAGCTGCTCCCAGCTGCAGGTAAAAAAAAATTAAAAAATGAAGAAATGAACAGCAGCCAATCAGCATCAGCAGTGCTGAGGTCATGAACTCTTACTGTGATCTCATGAGATTTCACTTAACTCTCATGAGATTTCATAGTAAGCTTCCTTTACCTGATTGGTGAAATAATATGAGAGTGCACGATGCTAGTCCCTTCAGATGTCCCAGGACAAACACACTAAAATGCTGCTTAGAAATCCTTTACAATGGGAGGTGGCTACTGAGGAACTTTTGAGGTAAAATATCTTTCTTTTTTACATAGAGATGTTCAGGTGATATTTTCTAGTCAGCTTTTTACAGCTATGCTGCATCACTTTCAAGTGTTTAAACATTTGGGTATTATGGCCCTTTAAGAATTCTTAATAACTCATGTCATTAAAGTGTCACATTCTGATATGCTAAAGTGTATAATAGCTATTGCAGAGAAATGGCATAGCAGCTTAGAAACTGAGTACATCTGGCTCTTAACACAAAAGGGAACTGTCACCAAGAACACAACATTATACAAACCAATGTTGTGATTATAAATTTGAAATATTCTGAACACTGATTCTAAATAACAAACTAATAATTTAGTGTAGCAAAGATGAGATACTCAGGAATCCTAAAACAGCTCTAAACTGAGAAAATATTTGACAAAAGTGTGTGGAGGAAGGGACCATTTTTCTTTCTGTGTCATTCTCAACTTCTTTCTTCCAAAGCAATTAGAGCTGTAAAACAAAGGCCGGAGAAGCTATTTGGAGCCCTTTTTTTAGGCGTAAACACAAAACGGGTTGTCATACCACCCTTGTCGTTAGATAAGATTTTAGCATAGTATACTGTAATTATAGCAGTGCTATGTTTTATTTCTTCACTTACTAAAACTGAGCTTGGGTTCTTTAGCTATGCAAACATACACATTCCACATACTGGTGACAATAATAATCCCTTTTCTAGGAGTATCCAATTACTATATGAAACTGCAGGAAATAAGAATCCAGTTCTCTTTTCTGCTTGCAAAATCAAAACATTACATAGTTATTTGTAATTAACCTGTCTGTACAGGCCTCGTTTCAGTTGCCAATACTACCTAGAATACTGTGAAAAAGCCACATATTGTAAAAAGTGATCACAAAATGAATGAGCAATCAGGTGCTATAAAGGAGGGCTTAAAGGGACACTGAACCCACATTTTTTCTTTCGTGATTCAGATAGAGCATGCAATTTTAAACAACTTTCTAATTTACTCCTATTATCAATTTTTCTTTGTTCTCTTGCATTCTTTATTTGAAAAAGAAGGCATCTAAGCTATTTTTTGGTTCAGAACCATGGAAAGCACTTGTTTATTGGTAGGTGAATTTACCCACCAATCAGCAAGAACATAGTGTGTTCACCAAAAATGGGCCGGCATCTAAACTTACATTCTTGCATTTCAAATAAAGATAGAAAGAGAATGAAAAGAATTTGATAATAGAAGTAAATTAGAAAGTTGCTTAAAATTGAATGCTCTATCTGAATCACAATAGAAAAAAATTGGGTTCAGTGTCCCTTTAATTGATTGTAAATCCAAGCGTCTAACAAACTCTAGGATTAACCATAGCTAAAAAATAAACATTAATTTCTGTCATCATTTCCTAAAAAACAATGTTAAACTCAACCTATCTGTATTGCTTACTCAGTGGCTCAGGCCGCACACGGCACAGTGCTTGCTCCAATGAGGTGACGTTTCCACCTCTAGACCAGTAGCCGTGCTGGGATGTCAGTTGAATCCCAAACTGGTCGCCCATAACTGAAAACGCCATCAGCTCTAATGCAATCAGTATGATGTAAAGGTAGTTTATAGAAAACTATTAGACACAGTTTTACTCTATGTGTATTTGTTTTATTCCAGTGTTTTTTTAACTGAACATTTGTCTTTGAAGAAGTGCAGCCTTGTGGAATTTTTATCATTTTAGACAAATTTTGTAATTTGATGTCAAATATGTATTGGTTCTTTATAATATTTTTGCTATACTTCAAGGCACATATATTTGATTGGCACAAGCAACTGTCTCCAGCTGCACATGTTCACACTGATATTACGTTGTTTGGGGCATATAAAAGTGAGATAAAACCCAAAATATTTATTTCATAATTCAGATAGAGCATATCATTTAAAAAAACCTTCCAATTTACTTCTATTATACAATTTTCTTTGTTTTCATGTTAACCTTTGTTGAAAAGCAGGAAGTTAAGTTCAGGAGGAGTGTGCACGTGTCTGCAGCCCTATATTGCAGCAGTTTTGCAACAATGTTATACCTTATCAAGAGCATTTTTTCTGTCATGTAGTGCTTCATGCATATGCACACTACCTACCTAGGTATCTCTTCAACAAAGAATAACATAAGAAAGAAGCAAATTTGATAATAGGAGTAAATTGGAAACTTTTTAAAATTTGTATTTTTTATCTAAATTCTGAGAGAACATTTTTAGGTTTCATGTCCCTTTAAAGGGACACTAACCCCAAGTTTTTTTTTATTCATGATTCAGATAGAGCATGCAATTTTAAGCAACTTTTTAATTTACGCCTATTATCAATTTTTCTTCGTTCTCTTGCTATCTTTATTTAAAAAGCAGGAATGTGATGTGTAGGAGCCGGCCCATTTTTTGTTCAGAACCTGGGTAATGCTTGCTTATTGGTGGGCAAATATAAGCCTCCAATAAGCAAGAGCTATCCATGGTGCTGAACCTAAAATGGACTGGCTGCTAAGATTTATATTCCTGCTTTTAAAATAAAGATAGCAAGAGAACAAAGAAAAAATGATAATAGGAGTAAATTAGAAAGTTGCTTAAAATGTCATTCTCTATCTGAATCATGAAAGAAAACAATTGGGTTTAGTGTCCCTTTAAAGGGTTCAGTGTCCCTTTAACTTTTTTGCCCTCATGGAGAAATAATTATGTAGACACCCATGCTTATAAGCCTAGCATTACTAAGGCCTGACCGTGTGGTAAAGCTGGAGGGACTTTACAAAGTTTGCTTTGCATACAATCACATCAGCAGAACATACAAATAGCAACCCATGCTAAATATCTGATTGCATATTCCCAGTGGGTGTGATTTTACTAAAATGAGAACCAGATTATTATTGTTGATTACAATTTTATGTTTCACAGTAGGTGTGTTTTGAAGGGACATTAAATAAAAGAATCAGCATTATTGAAAGAAAATGTGCAAATTGTAGTTTGGTATTATTGATGATTATAATTTGTGTTCTGTACTTTACTTCATTTCTGTGTAATAAAGGCTATTCAAAAATAGATGAAAAAAAATATAAGAAAAATAATCCAGTTTAAAAAGTAGTGAATACACAGGATACATTGTATGGCACTATTTTCTATATCTTGGAAAAGGACATTAAATGAAAAAAATATATATCATTCATATAAAAGCCATATTAAAACTGGCATGTAAAGTCTAGCTTACAAGTGAAGCACTATCATTTGTGCACGAGCGATATCGGGTTTTCGTGGCCGTATGCGCACAAGTTAAATTTTGATCGTATTACAAATCTAAAATAAATGCAAATCCGTGAGCATAATTGCGATTTACACTAGAATGATTACCGCGTCTTTAGAGCTCTGGTTATCTGTTACGCGAGTCACAGGGGTCAAAAAACATATACAAAATACATTTAAAAGTACAAACACTCATAATAACACCATGTATTAGAAAATATTTACAAAAACAAATTGCACAAACAAGTTATAAGGGCTCAAAGACATGAGATCTCAGGTGTTAGGGGAAAAAAAGTATTGCAAAGGGCTTTAACATAGATAGACATACATACATATATATACGTGTCTAAATATGTATTTATATATATGTGTGTGTGTGTTTATATGTGTGTACAGATGTATTTATGTGTATATATTTATATGTGTATATATGTATTTACAGACATACTGTATATGCACATAAAAACACGTAAATACATATGTACACACATGTACACACATGTACACATATATATATATATATATATATATATATATATATATATATATATATATATATATATATATATGTGCATTGTAGCCATTTGCAGTCAAGTAGATAAAAACATGACAGATCATAGTTATGCAATATTCATATAGTGTTATACTGTGTATATAATGTGAATATTTGATATTACAATGTTCTGCACATAGAAGAATAAGCTCTATGTATTTTTAAATATATATTTATATTATATATCTGTATATATCTCTACCTATAATCATGTATGTATGTCTATAGATATTTATATATTATTAACATTTATTTGTATAGCACCGCCAAATTCCGTAGCGCTGGGTACAATGAAAAGGTTTGATGATAAAATACAAAACATAACAAAACTAAATAAATCTAGTACAGGAGGAAGAGGGCCCTGCTCCATGCGATTTTGCGAGAGCACAAACGTTTTACTTTCAACTCGTGATACGAGTCCAAGCGCAAAAAACTGTTTTAACGCTCAAACAAGAGTGCAAACTACTACTCCACTCGTAATCTAGCCCTAAATGTGTTACATATATTAATAAAGGAAGAAAAGGTTAAAGTAATGGTAAATACTATTGGCTAGATTACAAGTGGCGCTCTACCTGTTGTGTGTGAGCAATAGCTTTTTTTTTGCGCAACGGAAAGATTGCTCATACTGTATTATAATTTTAAAGTGAACGCGTCTGTGAGAGCGCAATTGCATTTTACGCTCATCGGGTTAACGCAACTGAAAACCTTGCATAGAGGATAGTGCGTTAAAAAAAAAAGTTGCACTAAACAGAACATAAATGTACTGAAAACTACAGTTACACCATCTATATTAATAGAACTATTTAAAAAAGCTATAAATGTTGCTATCTTTTTAATTAAAAAACATAAAATTATGCTTACCAGATAATTTCCTTTCCTTCTGTACAGGGAGAGTCCACAGCTGCATTCATTACTTGTGGGAATACTGAACCTGGCCACCAGGAGGAGGCAAAGACACCCCAGTCAAAGGCCCAAACATCTCCCCCACTTCCCTCATCCCCAGTCATTCTGCCGAGGAACCAGGAACAGTAGGAGAAATATCAGGGTGAAAAAAGGTGCCAGAAGAACAAGATAAAATGTAGGGCCACCCAACGGAGAACACGGGCAGGAGCTGTGGACTCTACCTGTACAGAAGGAAAGGATATGATCTAGTAAGCATAATTTATGTTTTCCTTCTTAATACAGGGAGAGTCTACAGCTGCATTCATTAATTGTAGGAAAATTATACCCAAGCTACATAGGACAATGAATGCTAACAGGAAGGCAAAAAGAAAGGCGGCCCCCATCTAAAGGCACCACAGCCAGCAAACCCTTTCTCCCAAAGGCTGCTTCACCGAAGCAAAAAACTCAATAAAATTTTGAAATGAATGTAAGGAAGGCCAAATAGTCCGCACACCAAAAGGAACCATATAGGCCTTATCTTAGAGGCCCAAGAGGACGCCACTGCTTGAAAAGACTGAGCCGTAAACCTCCAAGGAGGCTAGCATCCTGCTGAGTCATGACCCAAGCGGAAGATACTCCTCAACTGAAAAAGATAAGGAAGACTAAGAGCCCTCTGACCCTTACGCTTCTCAGATAGATAATAAACAGAGAAAACTGTCTATTCTTACATAGCCTGAAGAAAGATCCTTAAGGCACTACTCCACATCAAGTAGAAAACTATCCTTCGCAAAGAAGGAATAGGAGATAAAAATGTACACAAAACTTCAGCTAAAAATGCGATTTGACACAACCTTAGGAGAAATCCTAATTAAGTCCGCAGAACAGCCTACTATCGTGGAACACCCAAAAAGGAGGGACACAAAGCAAGGCCGTAACTCAGGGACTTCTGCTCGCAGAAGTAAGAAAAGACGTAGAAGGACTCTAAGATAATGACCTAGAGACAACATCATGCATGGGTACAAAGGTAGCCCGATGCAAGACTATAAAGTCCAAACCCCAAAAAGGAGCATCCAAACTACACACCTAGCTGGCCACAGTCAGAGTTCTAGTAAAAAAAAAACTGTACGTCCAGAAACTCAATGAGCCTCTGAAGCTGGACAAAAAAAATCAGACAGGGCCAACACTGTCTCAACAAGTAACAAAGCTAAAAGGCCCTCCTCCAGATCATCCTGGAGGAAAGAAAGAGTCCTTGCAGGCCCTGTAGAGTGCCAGGACAAACCACGTACTTCCCGGCCGAAGGGGTCCTCCACACCAGAGATAGATGACAAGGGACCAGCTACACACTTCAAGGAGAGGACCACAACCTCTCAGAATATCTGTCTCATCAGCTAAGACTAAGACATCTCTCAACCCGTTGAACAAAGATTTGAGAAAGTAAAAAGAGATCCTGTTCCAGCAGATCCCTGCAATAAGGGCAAACTTCATGGAGGCCAAACAACGAAAACGGGAATCACGATTTATGTGGCCTTGACTGAGCTGTCAGAATCACTGACGCCTATCCCTGCTAGATTCAAGCCACCACTCAAGGCAAGAGTGATATGGCAGAGAAAGGGAAAAAGGTAATGAACCTTCAAGGCACTGCTAATGTATGCATTAGCTCTACCTGAAGATCCTGAACCACAACCCATAATGGGTAGACTGGAATAAAGACGGGCATCCAAAGATTCTCCTTCGACGTCCCCTTCCAGTTGCAATTCAGCTAACAAAAAGATAACTCTAGATAAAATCCATCCCAAAGAGGGTCGCTGATGGTGAGCCGCAGTGGGCCTCTGCCCACCACCAAACTCGAAATGCTACCCCCCAAAGCTAGGGAGACTCTCGACCTCCAAAGGAGATCCAAGCCAGCAAAAGTAAGACCGACTAGATCCCTACATCCAGTAGACTAAAGCCTTAGACCAGAAAGGATTTGCCATAAGATCCAACATATCAATGGGAGGAAAACCTCCAGAGATCCTGGCCCCTTTAGGCATGCCCTCACCAACCTGATGGGCTGCGACCGAAAACCAAAACTGCCCCTGGAGATAAGAAAAATGTCCCACAGGGGGAGGTCTTGACAAGGACATGAGAGAACTATTCTCTCAACCAGTAGTCCAAGAAAAGCTGCAAAGACAGATTTGAAACATCTCCACTGCACTGCCTCAACCTACATTGAACCTCGGATGGGATGAGGCCTGGCAAGAGAAATGAAGTCCAAAAAGGGCCCACAAGCTAAGTCCTCACCCCCCCAACACCGAGCTAGCGATGGACTGAGGCAGGTCTAAAAGGCACAACCTGAAGGGGCTAACCTTAAGGTAAAGTCTACCTGGCTAGGAAGGCTAAATTAATATCCAGGGATCCAACCTGGTGCCTTCACCAGAGAAACTCTGGTCTAGATCCATCTCTGAGGATCGAAGAAGACAGAAAAAATCCCTACAATTCTTCTATCAGACGGTACTACGGTAAATCAACCAGCATCATCAAGCCACAGGAAACTGTTACTGTAATCAGGTCACTACCCAATAAGCCCCAGATCCCAAACTTAGGATCAGAATCGAGATTACTGGGAGAGACGGTCTATAGGAACTGGATAATACCACCAGAGGAAGAAAAAAAGGAAAGATATCCTGCTCGACGGTGAACCTGCAGTGTTTCCAAACAAAACCCGGAAGAGAGAACTTATATTCTACCCAAAAAGGAGACAAATCAAGCTCTGCTTGAGTACCCTGGAATCCAAATAGGACGGGAGACCCCTCCCTATACTGGACTATGAAACAAACAGTATAATGAAAATAGTCTCACACTGCAAAGGTACTCTAAAAGACACCTGAAATAAACTTCTCTCTCTCTGCCGAAAGACAAGGCAAAAGAAGAAAAACTGCCCAGAAATGCAGGACATGTAGCCTAGCTCCAGTCTCTAGGACCCCTGGAACCAATATGATCCAGAATCAAACGCCCATACAAGATAGAACCTAAAACAGGTCCTTTCTTTATCAAGGTTATATGGACCTGCGCAGTCTGGGCCGGAAAAGCTAGAACCAACTCCTTTTCTCGAGAAGAAGGAAAGAGTACACGTAACCGACATATCTGTCAGTGCCATTCGAGGGCTAAACCGAAAATTCTTAAATTCCAGCTTCTCCTAGAAGATTGCGAACAATCCATGACGTAAATCTGACTCGAAAATGTTGAGGGAACCATCACCTCGAACTGAATCGAGATGTATAGGTTCCTCCAGAAATATTGACAATCAAAGTTGTCAGCTTCTAACATCCCATATTACGAAACGTTTTCCAAAAAAGAGTTTCTACAACAACCTAGAGCTCTTAAATGGAGAGCCTACCATAGAATTGTTATTGTTTTAAAAGATAGATAATCCCTTTATTACCCATTCCCCAGTTTTGCATAACCAACACAGTTATATTAATATACTTTTTACCTATGTGATTACCTTGTATCTAGGAACCTTCTTCTAGCCCCCTGATCACATGACTGTGACTGTTTATTATCTATTGTCTTAAATTTAGCATTGTTTTGTGCTAAATCTTAAAGGACCAGTCAACACATTAGATTTGCATAATCAACAAATGCAAGATAACAAGATAATGCAATAGCACTTAGTCTGAACTTCTGAGTAGTAGATTTTTTTATAACAAATTTCAAAGTTATGTCTATTTCCACTCCCCTTGTACCATGTGATAGCAATCAGCCAATCACAAATGCATACATGTACAGTCTGTGATTTCTTGCACATGCTCAGTAGGAGCTGGTGACTCAAAACTTGTAAATATAAAAGACTGTGCACACTTTTTTTAATGGAAGTAAATTGGAAAGTTATTTAAAATTACATGCTGTATCTGAATCATGAAAATTTAATTTAACCTGAGTGTCCCTTTAAATAACCCCCTGTGCCTGAACACAGTGTTATCTATATGGCCCACGTGTACTTTGTCTCTTTGTGTTGATAAGAGGCAGCCCTCAAAGGTTTAGAAATTAGCATATGAGCCTACCTATGTTTAGTTTAAGAAAAAAAAGCAAATTTGATGATAAAAGTAAATTGGAAAGTTAATTAAAATTAAAAGTCCTATCTGAATAATGAAAGTTTAATTTATACTAGACTGTCCCTATAAAAGAAAATAGGCAAGAGCACAAAAAGTGATAGCCGAGAAGGAATGTGCAAAAAAACAGGTCCTGCCTGTCCCACAACACAAACTCCCCTGTAGAGCTCTGGATTGGGATTCTAAAAATAAAAAAAAAATGTGCAGACAAGAAAAGAATAGGAACTCCATCCTTCTCTACTCGTTTAATAAAGATCACTATCTGACTCAGAGGACAGAGATTCGACTGACGGATCAGTACTAGGAGTCTCTAACATCGCCAAAACTTCTCTCAAAAGCAAGCGCAGGCGTGCCTTTATAAATCTAAATGCTAAATCCTCTTCAGTCAGAGGAATCAAATCAACAAACTCCGACCCTAGAGGTCCTACCTCTGAAGCCTCAGAGGGAACCCAATCCCCAGATGACTGCTCTGATACAATCCTCAATTTACACGACATACCCTGGGCAGGAGTGCATGGATTAACCCTTCGCTTGCACGTAGCAGGAAGAGGCAAAATCGATAAGGACGTAGAAATGGCCATGCGGAACTGCGCAGTAACCTCTGGTGGAAAAAAGTCCCTTTCAGGCAAAGGAGCAGCTGTACCTGGGGAAACTGCATGTGTAGGAACAGAAGATTCTATCGAACACACCTCACGGGACAAGGAATCCTCAGAGGAGGATGGCTCATTGATCTCTAACATCTCAACATTGGTTGATGAGAACACCCTGTTGCGGCATACGGAACATAATTGAGAGGGCTGAACTACCTGAGCCTCCTCACAATATACACAGGTATCAAATTCAGTATTAGAGGGACCCCCCTCTAAATTATCAGAATCCTCCATAATTCGTCTAATTATAGAAAAAAACAACTGGCACCTTATACCCCCAATGGCTGTGGCACTCACCACCTATGACCCAGACAGATAGAGAAAATCGCTCCATGCTGCAGACACACGGTCAGGAATAGGAAATGGGGAAAAAACGCGACCATTCCCGGTCACCCAGTGCCTCATGCAGGACTGCCCCAGCTTAATAAAACTCAATATAAATAAAAATAAATAACCTGTATGTTCCGTATCAGCCCTGAGCCCAAACGTTTTACACACAAAGCAGTCAAAATCACATAACAAACATGATTAAACAACCACACTGTTCAATAATCCCCCTCAGGGGATATTAACCCTTGATTCCATACAGATGAAAGGAGTCCCACTGTGACCCTGTCTTCTATTGTTAACATATGTATAAAAATGAAACAATCTTACCGGAATCTATGCCGTGGAACAGAAACACGGTCCTTCAAGTTTGACAGATTGTAGCAGCGCTTCTGACATGGACTTGAGTGAAGTAAAGCAGGCAGCGAAACTCGTCAACGCTGATTCCTTAGGAGTTGTTAATATGAGTCTGGATGGTTTCTCAGAAAGACTCTCTCTGCATCTCTAACTTTCATCAATGCTCTCACTAAGAGGCTGACAAGACAACTTAAAACTCCAGTCCCATCTCGAAGGGTACCCTCCATAAGGAACTACTCTGAAATCTTCTGACACTTCTCTGCCAACCTCCTGTGAAGAAAGGCAAAGAATGACTGGGGGATGTGGGGGAGGTGTTTGGGCCTTTGGCTGGGGTGTCTTTGCCTCCTCCTGGTGGCCTGGTTCAGTATTCCTACAAGTAATGAATGCAGCTGTGGACTTTCACTGTATCAAGAAGCAAATGTTATATTGTATCTACATTCACGCATTCACTTGCAGTTTATTATTACTTTTTGGATTCTCATTTTTTATGGAACAAGTTCCGGTATCTACCAGGGGGAACAGTCTGCCATGCAATATCAGTAACTGTTTAGGTGCAACTTTTTTGTAAGTGCATTTGATTCCACGCCATCTCTTTATAAAGTTCTAGCTGTGCTGGGCTTTGTGTCTTTGCGGTTTCCCCCTGTAGGAGTGGGGATTTGCTGCATATCGAGTTCCTGCTTTACCCAGTTGCAGTTTGCTGGACAACTGAGAAGCTCCAGCATGCATATCAAGCACCTATGAGGTGCTGTTCACTTGTGAGTTGCCCTTTTTTGTATATTTACCTTTACGTGCAAAAACTGTACTAGGCCACTCTGGCGCCTTTGTGTTGCTGTATTTCAGATCATCATCACCAAAGAAGTTCACCACTCTTACGACAAAGAGCAGCCTAAGCCACATTAGTCCCTGGCAAACTCTCACTGTGTATCACTGTGTATTACTGAATTTTGGACATCATTATTTTGTTATTATCACATACTTATCAATTGTTGTTGCATTTTATTGTCACAATTTATCACATAGAGAGTGCCTCCTATTGGGATTGTATTGTGTCTAGGTTTCCCAGATTATCTTTTAAAAGGTATATGACAAGGTGTTTGACTGCAAAGGGCTATATGGTATATATACATACATACATATTCAAGTCTAAATATGTGTATGTATGTATGTATGTATGTATGTATATATATATATATATATATATATATATATATATATATTTGAAATGATCACACCCACAATCAGCTCCAATCACTTAAACTGTTACATATCTGATCAATGTATTATTGTGGTTATATTTCATTGCTTTTATAATAAGGATTGAGTATTATAATGTATCAATAGTTTTGATACATTTTACTTACAATGTATAATATCCATCATTAGTCTTTACTATAGTATTATCTTACTGAACCTCACGTGATGTGGTCACATGGTGAGGTGACGATCACATGATCAGAGGATGTATCATTGGTATACAAGTATATTTTCTTGCATCAAGAAGAGTGGGCATTGGTTAGATCAGTGTTTCCCAAACCCAATCCTCCTTACTGAGGCCAGATATTCATTATAGCTTAACTAGAGCACAGGTGAAATAATCAGCTGATGGGTGAGCTGATTATTTCACCTGTGCTCTAGTTAAGATATAATGAATATCTGGCCTGAGTAAGGGTCCTGAGGAGTGGATTTGGGAAACACTGGGTTAGATGATCAGAGGACACTGGATTGAGTTAATAAATTCTGTTATATTGTTCCATTAACAGTGTGTAAGGTAGACTAGTTCCGCAATGATGTGACGTAGTAAAGGGTGTATGATGTCGGCAACCTGTCTCGGTTTGATCAGACGTGTAACAGTTCAAGTGATTGGAGCTGATTGTGGGTGTGAGCATTTTGAATTATGTGATTGGATGAGGACAGAGTATTTGCCTGGGAGATTGAGATTAAGGGGCCGATTTATCAAGATCCGTATGGCGCTTGATGCCCCTTGTTTCCAGTGAGCCTGAAGGCTCGCTGGAAACAGAAGTTATGAAGCAGCGGTCTAAATACCGCTGCTCCATAACTTGTCCACCTGCTCTGAGGCTGCAGACAGAAATCAACCTGATAGAATACGACCGGGTTAATTGATACCCCCTGCTAGCGGCCTATTGGCCAAAAATCTGCAGGGGTGGCATTGCACCAGCAGTTCACAAGAACTGTTGGTGCAATGATAAATGCCAACAGCTTATTCTGTCGGCATTTATCGATGTGCAGCGGACATGATATGCTACATCGTATCATGTCCGCTTGCACTATATAAAATATACCCCTAAATCTCGCCTTTGACAAAGCTGCATTCGGCGAAACACACATCAGGTATCAGACTATACTGGGGTGCTCTTTATTGTTGATATGGAGGCAGATAAGTATACTGAAATTTGATTTATATGTTTTTTGTATCCTTTTGCTACTCCTATATTCTCTAGTGTTAATGTCCGTTTATATTCCCCCTTTAAAGGGTCTCATGTAACCATAGTGTTTAAAGTGGTAGGGATGTGCTCCCCAGGTGGTATGATGAGGATAGCAAACATGTATAATATCTATTGACCTTGATTTCATTCTGATATTGATATATGCCCCCGGTACCTCCTCTGATGTATCACCTTTTGGGTGTTAAGCTTTTTATGTATGTTTTATCATGTTGCCCTGTATACATTTTAATTTAGTAGTATTAAAAGTTGTTTTTTTTTTTTTTCAAGGCCTATAGGATCATTTGGTTTTATAGTTTCTGTACTCAACCTTTCTTTCACTGCTCCTTCTTTAGGAGTCAGTTTATTTTATAAGTCTGCACTTCTATAATATAGGACACATTTTCCCCTATGATGGATTATATATACTTTATTTATTGCGATATAGACTTCTGAGGGGGATGAATCAGGATTATTTGGAATGGTATATTTAACTAACCCAATAGTATTTTCTTTATTATATTCCAAAATCAAAACCTATTCTGGTCCCAATCAGTTTGGATAAAGGGTTTTCTACCAGTATAAAAATCTCAAGGTGTTTGCTATCTCCTTAGTATTGGCTTACATTTTAGCCAGGTGGTCAGTAAACTCAGCCAGGTGGTGTGTCCAATAGATATGGTCCTGGGGAGTATCCTCCTAATTGCATTCTATTCGGCTCTCTGCCCCGTTAGTCTTTTCCCACTTGCACTGTTAACATATTCAGTGGTACGTACTGCCTACCTGATATTTCATGTGCTCATGGCCTTTGATAAACATGAAGATGAAATGCACATGCACAGCTCATCTGCTGTTAAAAAGTGTGGAATGATTTTGTAAAGCTTGTCAGCCTGGATAACAGAGACTTGGGATTACAGTTTACCCCAGTGAATACAACATGTGGCACAGCTTTACATTGGCTGTGCTAAGGAGCAAAAAAAATAAAAAAAACCTTTTAGTTTTTTTCCAATTACTATCTTATCCTGCATATATTTGAATGAATGTCTTAAGAATAACATTGTTTAGTATCACTTTAAGATCTTTAGGGATTAATTAAGGTGTTTATTAAAAAAATAAAAATGCAAAAGCCCTTCTTTTAGACACGAGCACGCTCTTGAGATCCTGTGAGACTACTTAGGCTTACTCTGAAACAAACAATACCAAAAGAACTAAGTACAATTAATAATAGAAGTAAACTGAAAAGCTTTAATAGAACATACAATTTTTGCACTTTCAGTGCCGCAAAGATGTTAAACACATAGTTGAATAAGGATGTATAACCCGAAACATCGCTGATGTTTTTAATGCCCAAAATTTAATAAAGAAAAAGTTTTAATGAAGCAGAGCAGTGGACATGCGTTTGTTGTACCTTTAATGAGTAAAGCTAGGTAAGAGTGACCACATCTTTAGCAGTCTATTGCAGCTATGTTTACAACTATGTATAACACTGCTATAAACATTGTTGCAAACGCTGATGCCAGATGGCTAAAACATGTGCATGCTCCTGAGCTCACCCAAGGTTACTTTTTATCAAAGATAAGAGAACTAAGCAAAATTGATAATATTAGTAAATTGGAAAGTTGTTTAAACTCTATGGGGTATATTTAACAAATGCCGGGTGGACATGATTCGCTGCAGCATGCTATGCTGCCGGCATTTAACATTGCACAAGCATTTCTTGTGAAATAATTGTGCAATGCCGCCCCCTGCACATTCGCGGCTAATCGGCCGCTTGCAGGGGGTGTCAATCATCCCAATTGTATCTGATCAGGATGATTGCTGTCCCCCACCTAAAAGGTGGCGGACGAGTTAAGGAGCAGCAGTTTTACGACCGCTGCTTCTTAACTTAAGTTTCCGGCGAGCCGGAAACTTCGCGGGTAGAAAGCAGCACCTGCTGCTTATTAAATCTACCCCTATCTATTTAGGTTTAATTTTGACTTTACTGTTCCCTTTAAGTCTACAATATTCTGATATCCATAGCAATCCTATATTAAGGCTATAGATATATAGAGATCTAATGCTTCTGATCTTATCAAACTATAAATTAACTTACAGCTAGATTAGGAATTTTGCGTTATGAGTTAAAAAGCATTGTTATGCTTCATAGCGCTGCTTTTTCCCTAACGCCGCTATTACAAGTCTTGTAGGTATAGGTGTGCCGCACACCTTTTTGGCCGTCACGCAACATCAGTACCGCACTTTTAAAAAAGTCCTTTTTCAATAGGACTTTCATAGCGCCGGTATTACAAGTTTTGATGTAAGGCCAAAAAGTGAGCGGTACAGCCTAAAATGACAAGATCCGTATCGCCATCTAAAGTCAGTAGTTATGAGTTTTACACTACAAATCTGTACCATAAAACTCATAACTAAACTGCTAAAAAGTACACTAACACCCATAAACTACCTATTAACCCCTAAACCGAGGCCCTCCCGCATTGCAAACACTATAATAAAAATATTAACCCCTAACCTGCCGCTCCAGACATCGCCGCCACTTAAAACATGTATTAACCCCTATTCCGCCGCTCCCCAACATCGTCGCCACTATAATAAACCTATTAACCCCTAAACCTCCGCCCTCCCGTATCGCGAACACTATTTAAATATTATTAACCCCTAATCTGCCATCCGCCAACACCGCCACTATAATAAACCTATTAACCACTAAACCACAAGCCCCCCACAATGAAATATAATAAAATAAATTATTAACCCCTAAACCTCTGGCCTCCCACATCACTACATAAATATATTAACCCCTAAACCTAACCCTAACGTAACCTTAAGCCTAAGTCTAACCATAACCCTAACACCCCCTAACTAAAATATAATTAAAATAAAACTAAATATTTATTTACAATTATTACCTAAATAATTCATATTTAAAACTAAATACATAATTACCCTATAACATAAAACCTAAGCTAGCGACAAAATAACTAATAGTTACAGGTTAGGCTTAGGTTTTATTTTTATTTCACAGGTAAGTTTGTATTTATTTTAACTAGGTAGACTAGTTATTAACTGTTTACTAACTACCTAGTTAAAATAAATACAAAGTTATCTGTAAAATAAAACCTAACCCTCCTTACACTAAAAACTAACATTACAATAAAATAAAATAAATTAATAAAATATAATTATCTAAATTACAAAAAAATAAACACTAAATTACACAAAATAAAAAACGAAATTATCAAAAATAAAAACGAATTACTCCTAATCTAATAGCCCTATCAAAATAAAAAAACTCACCCAAAATATAAAAAAAAACCTAGCCTACACTAAACTAAAGAAATCAGCTCTTTTACCAGTAAAGAAAATACAAACAACCCCCAACAGTAAAACTCACCACCCACCCAACCAAACCCCCCAAATAAAATTCTATCTAAATAAAACTAAGCTAACCGTTGCCTGAAAAAAACATTTGGATGGGCATTGCCCTTAAAAAGGCATTTAGCTATTTTACATTGCCAAAACCCTAAGCTAAAAATAAAACCCACCCAATAAACCCTTAAAAAAAAACTAACACTAACCCCTGACGATGCACTTATAATTTTCGAAGACCGCACTGTGGTTAGCAACTAAGCTAACCATTGCCCAGAAAAGAGTATTTGGATGGGCATTGCCCTTAAAAAGGCATTTATCTCTTTTACATTGCCCAAACTCTAAGATAAAAATAAAACCCACCCAATAAACCCTTAAAAAAAACTAACACTAACCCCTGACGATCCACTTACAGTTCTTTGAAGACCGGACATCCATCCTCATCCAAGCGGGCAGAAGTCTTCATCCAAGCGAGCAGAAGTCTTCATCCAAGCGGGCAGAAGTCTTCATCCAGACGGCATCTTCTATCTTCATCCATCTGGCGCGGAGCGGGTCCATCTTCAAGACATCCGGCGCGGAGCATTTTCTTTTTCCGATCGCTGCTGTAGGATGAAGTTTCCCTTTAAGTGGTGTCATCCAAGATGGTGTCCCTTACATTCCGATTGGCTGACAGAATAGGAATTAAAGGTGAAAAAATCCTATTGGCTGTTGCAATCAGCCAATAGGATTGAGCTCACATTCTATTGGCTGATTGGAATAACCAATAGAATGCAAGCTCAATCCTATTGGCTAATTGGATCAGCCAATAGGATAACAGCCAATAGGATTTTTTCACCTTTAATTCTTAGTGGCTGATAGAATTCTATCAGTCAATCGGAATGTAAGGGACGCCATCTTGGATGACATCACTTAAAGGGAAACTTCATTCTACAGCAGCGATCGGAAGAAGAGGATGCTCTGCAACGGATGTCTTGAAGATGGACCCGCTCCATGCCGGATTCGATGAGGACTTCTGCCCGCTTGGATGAAGACTTCTGCCGCCTGGATGAGGATGGATGTCCGGTCTTCGAAAACTGTAAGTGGATCGACGGAGGTTAGTGTAAGGTTTTTTTTTTTTTTTTAGTATATGTGTTGCCGAAGCAAGCACAGTGTTAGGTTTTTTTAAGGGTTTACCACTGGGTTTACTTTTTGCTTAGGGTATGGGCAATGCAAAAGAGCTAAATGCCCTTTTAAGGGCAATGCCCATCCAAATGCCCTTTTCAGGGCAATGGTTAGTTTAGGTTTATTTAGATTAGGTTTTTCTTTGGGGGGTTTGGTTGGGTAGGTGGTGGGTTTTACTGTTGGGGGGTGTTTATATTTTTTATTTTGGGTGGGCTTTTTTTTATTTTGATAGGGCTATTGGATTAGGAGTAATTAGTTTTTTTTGTTGATAATTTCGTTTTTTATTTTTTTGTGTGTAATTTGGTGTTATTTTTTTGTAATTTAGATAATAGCATTTTATGATTTTCATTTATTTTATTTTATTGTAATGTTAGGTTTTAGTGTAAGGCAGGTTAGGGGGTTAGGGTTAGATTTAGGCCTAGGGTTACGTTAGGGTTAGGGTTATGCTTAGGGTTATGTTAGGGTTATGTTTAGGGGTTAATACATTTATTTAGTGTTAGTGATGTGGGAGGCCAGAGGTTTACGGGTTAATAACTTTAGTATAGTGGCGGCAAAATTTAGGGTGGCAGATTAGGGGTTAATAACTGTAATGTAGGTGGCGGCGATGTTAGGGGCAGCAGATTAGGGGTGTTTAGATGTGTTTTTTATGTTAGGGTGTTAGGTTTAAATGTAACTTTTTCTTTCCCCATAGACATCAATAGGGCTGCGTTACGGAGCTTTATGACTGCAGGTGTTAGGCTTTTTTTAGCCGACTCTCCCCATTGATGTCTATGGGGAAATCGTGCACGAGCACGTCAAAACACTGCTTGTATTTGGGTGAGGTATGGAGCTCAATGCAACCATATCGCCCGCACAAGCCGGATTTTACACTATCTACAGAATGTAAGGCTGCACACAAAAAAAGCATATTGTACCTGACAACACCTTTAGAAGGAATAAAAGGACTAAAAGTAAAAAATAATGAAAGTAATAATATCAAATGCTATCCTACCCGGCAGCATATATCATATATAAGCAGTAGTGCCAGCATAATAATAATATGTATTTAGAGCTTTGTGTAAAGTTAATTAACCTTAGGGCAGTGAGTAAAACAAATTCACTAGCTCTAATGAGCTGTTAAACAATAAATTAAAGGAAAATGCAACACATAATAACCTCTCTATATAATATATAGTTTCTCACTCTAAACAGCAGGGAAGTGCATTAGATATCAATCAAACAATTTTATAAGAGTGAGAATAGCACAGCAGTCTATTGGTAATGTAGCTTTTTGTTCCCCGTTATCTCCAAGGAAAGGATGTGGTTAGTCAATAATACCTGAATAGGGGAGAGAATTATAAATCAGGTCAATCTAGATATGTTAGTGGAGCCTTTATATGTCCACAGCAGATAAACCAAGTGAGATCACCACCGTATACCCAGGCACACCTGGCCAGCTATATCATAAAGGAAATGTATCCAATGCCAGAACTCTGTAGCAGTGATGTTATAGCTAACTGCATGAAGTTCGCACTATCTCGGTTTACAGTGTAGTCAACGTTGAAGGCTGGAAACTGCTGCTATATAGTGCTCAAGGCAAATGCACACTCCTGAGACTACTCGGGTATAACATTTAACCAAGGATACCAAGGGAACAAAGTAAATTTCATAACAGAATAAACTAGATTTTTTTAAAGTGAATGCTTTGGGTCTGATTTATGAAAGTGTGAGCAGACATGATACAATGTAGCGTATCATGCCCGCCGCACATCAATAAATGCCGACATTCAATAAATGTTTGTGCATTTATCATTGCACAAGCAGTTCTTGTGAACTGCTTGTGCAATGCCACCCCCTGCAGATTCGTGCCCAAAGGGCCGCTAGCAGGGGGTGTCAATTAGCCTGATCGCATAGAATCGGGCAAATTGATGTCCTCAGCCTCAGAGCAGGAGAACAAGTTATGGAGCAGTGGGAGGAGAGTCCACTGCTTCATTCATTACTTGTAGGAATTAAGAACCTGTCCACCGTGAGGGGCGTGGTGGAGTGTGGGGGCCAGGCGGAGGGAGCAGAACGATCCCTTTTTTTTTTGTGTTGTTTTGTTTGTGTTTTGTTGTCCGTGAGGTTGTTATGTCTATGTGCAGGGTTTTGACCCTATTACAAAAATTTAAAAATTAACAAGACATATTTATAAGTTGTTGAAATATCACATTTTGTTGTTGTGTATTGATTACAGGTTGTGTTTTATGTACGACATGGGTTGAACTTGTTATGGTAATCCTAGGTATTTAGGTACAATTCTGATGCTTGGGCATTCGTTTAAAATTTATGTTGTGGTAGATTGTGCTTATGTTTAGGCCCTGTCTGACACCTTATGTACAATATGTATAAGTTTTTTTTCTTGTTATAAATAAAGATTTAAAAAAAAAAAGAACCTGGCCACCAGGAGGAGGCAAAGAAACCCCAGCCAAAGGCTTAAATACCTCCCCTACTCCCCTAATCTCCCAGTCATTCTGCCAAGGGAACAAGGAACAGTAGGATAAATATCAGGGTATAAATGATGCCAGAAGAATAATACTAAATTTAGGTCTGCCCACCGGAGAAACGGACGAGAGAAGTGGACTCTCCTCCCACAGATGGAAATTAAATTATCAGGTAAGCATAATTTATGTTTTCCATCTTAATGGGAGGAGAGTCCACTGCTTCATTCATTACTTGTGGGAACAAATACCCAAGCTCTAGAGGACACTGAATGAAAGAAACAGGAGGGTAATAGGAGGCAGAACCTAAATTGAGGGCACCTCAGCCTGCAAAACATTTCTCTTAAAAGCTGCTTCCGCCGAAGCAAAAACATCAAACTTGTAAAACTTTGCAAAAGTATGTAAGGAAGACAAAGTAGCCACATTACAAATCTTCTCCAGAGAAGCCTTGTTCTTAAAGGCCCAAGAAGAGGCCACAGCCCTAGTTGAGTGAGCCGTAATCCTCTGAGGAGGCTTGTGTCCCGCTGTCTCATACGCCAAACGTATAATGCTTCTCAACCAGAAAGACAGTGAAGTAGAAGAGGCCCTCTGCCCCTTTTGCTTCCCTGAATACACCACAAACAAAGGTGAAGTCTGTCTGAAGTCCTTCGTGTCCTGAAGATAAAACTTCAATACCCGGACCACATCCAAGTTATGAAGTAACCTTTCCTGAGATAAACAAGGGTTAGGATACAACCTTGTGGTTCGACACAACCTTGGGGAGAAACCCCAACCCAGTGCCTTATCAGTGTTAAAAACCAAGTAAGGTGGGTCACAGTGCAAAGCCGCTAACTCAGAGACTCTGCGAGCCGATATGATAGCCAGTAGGAATAGCACCTTCCAGGAAAGAATCTTAATGTCAAGCGAATGCATAGGCTCAGACGGAGCCCTCTGCAAAATCTTAAGAACCAGGTTTAAGCTCCAAGGAGGACCCTAAACAAAGGACTGAATATCAGAAAGTTCTGCAAGCTTCCTGTGTAACAGCACCGATAAGGCCGAAATCTGTCCCTTTAAGGAACTGGCGGCAAGACCTTTATCCAGTCTATCCTGGAGAAAAACCAGAATCTTGGATACCCTAACCTTCTGCCAGGGATATCCACGTCCCTCACACCAGGATAAGTAGGTCCTCCACATCTTATGATAGATGCGACAAGTGACCGGTATCCTAGCCTGGATGAGTGTATCGCACACTCTTCCCTGGAAAGCCTCTCTTGGCCAAGATTAGGCTTCAATCATAATGCAGTCAGCCTCAGAAAATCTAAATTTTGGTGTAGAAAGGGACCTTGAACCAGCAGATTTCTGCGACAGGGTAACCTCCAAGGAGACGATGATATCCCCAATAGATCCGCAAACCACGTCCTCCGCGGCCACAACAAAGCATTCAGAATGGTTGACGCTTGCTCCTGTTTGATGCGGGCTACGACTCGAGGAAGGAGTGGCAACGGTGGAAAAATGTAAATTAGGTTGAACTCCCAAGGCACCGCTAAGGCATTTATCAGCTCTGGCAGGGGGTCCCTGGACCGCGACCCGTATCTGGGTAGCATGAAGTTGAGTCTGGATGCCATGAGGTCTATCTCCAGCGTCCCCCATCTGTTGCAGATCTCCGCAAACATCTCAGGAGAGACCATTCCCCCGGATGAAATGATTGTCTGCTGAGAAAATCCGCTTCCCAGTTGTCCACACCCGGAATGTGGATCGCTGAGAGCGAACAGTTGTGGGTCTCTGCCCATTCCAGAATCCGAGATACTTCCTTCATGGCTAGGGAGCTTCTCGTTCCCCCCTGATGGTTTATGTATGCCGAGGTAATGTCCGACTGGAATCTGATGAATCGGGATGACCCCAGGTGGGGCCAAGCTCTCAGAGCGTTGAATATTGCTCGAAGTTCCAGAATATTTATTGGTAGAGTCGACTCCTCTTGGGTCCACCTGCCCTGTGCCCTTCTGGCACCCCAAACAGCACCCCATCCTGATAGACTTGCGTCCGTGGTCAAAATCTCCCAGGATGGCCTCTAGAAGAAGGATGTCCCCTGGGACAGCTGTTCCGGGCGGATCCACCAAGAGAGGGATTCCCTCACTCGGTTGTCCAGAGAAATCTGTTGGGATAGATCTGAGTAATCGCCATTCCACTGTCTCAACATGCATAACTGAAGAGGTCTGAGATGGAACCTGGAAAATGGAATAACGTCTATGCTGAATACCATGAGCCCAATCACCTCCATACACCTGGCCACAGTTGTCCTTGAGGAGGTCTGAAGGGCAAGACAAATGGACTCAATCTTGGAACATCTCTGATCTGTCAAGAATATCTTCATGGATATGGAATCTAAAATCGTACCCAGAAATTCCACCCTGTTGCTGGGGACCAGAGAACTCTTTCCTTCGTTTATCTTCCATCCGTGGGATCAAAGGAGAAGAAGAAGAGCCCTTGAGTGATCCTTCGCAAGACTGCAAGATGGAGTCTGGATCAGGATATTGTCCAGATAAGGAGCCGCTGCAATACCTCTGGCTCCCAGAACCCTCATAAAGACTCTTGGGGCAGTCGCCAGACCGAATGGTAGGGCCACAAGCTGGTAGTGTAGGTACAGAAGTGCGAATCCTAGGAACTTGAAGTGGTCCGTGTGGATTGGCACGTGAAGGAAAGCATCCTTCAGGTCAATTGTCATATTTTCCCTCTTGAACTAGGGGCAGAATCTATCTGATCGTCTTCCTTTTGAACGATGGGACTGACTTTAGGTCCATAATTGGGCGAAACGTGCCCTCCTTCTTTGGGACCCCAAAAAGGTTTGAATTATACCCCAGACCTCTTTCTGCTAGAGGGACTGGGGCGATAACTCCAAGAGAGGAGAGATCCCTCACACAACCTAGGAAGGCATCTCTCTTCTCTGGTCTTGAAGATATATTTGACAGGAGGAATCTGAGGAGTCTTGAATCCTATCCTGTAGCCCTGGGTTATGACCTTTCAGAACCCAAGAGTCCTGAAAGTCTCTTATCCAGGCCTCCCCCCAAAAAAAATAGTCTGCCCCTAAGCGATCCAGAGAAGGATCGGGGGCCGCCCCTTCATGCCAATTTTGTCTTGGCGGGTTTCTTACTCTGCTTGGACTTGTCCCAAGATCTCTTGGACTGCTCGGTTTTCATGGCAGGCTGCTGGCGTTGAGACTTGTCCGAACGAAAGGGACGAAAAGTAGAACCCTTAGGCTTATTTTTCTTATCCTGCGGTAGGAAAGCACCCTTGTCCCCCATGACCGTGGAAATAATAGAGTTCAAACCAGGACCAAAGAGAACCTTTCCCCGGATACAGGAGGGAAAGTAATATAGACTTGGAAGTCATGTCCACAGGCCATGATTTTAACCACAGAGCCCTACGGGCCAGAACAGAAAAACCTGAAGTCTTGGCGTTCAGGATAATAATCTGTATATTTGCATCACAGATGAACAAATGAGCTACCCTTAAGGCCTTAATTCGTTCCTGTATCTCCTTGAGGGGAGTCTCCACCTTGACCATAGCTGACAGAGCGTCACACCAATAGGTAGCAGCTCCAGTCACAGCAGCGACTGCCGCTGCCGGTTGAAAAACGAACCCCGTGAGTTGGAAGAACTTTCTTAACATGGACTCCAATTTTTTGTCCATGGGCTCCTTGAATGAAGAGCTATCTTCGAGCGGGATAGTTGTTCGCTTAGCAAGAGTGGAAATAGCGCCATCCACCTTAGGAATGGTCCCCCACTGCTTAAGCTGTGAGTCCAGAACGGGAAACAGCTTTTTAAAAGAAGAAGAGGGGGAAAATGATGAGCTTCTCCCATTTATTCTTAATAATATTAGCCATTTTAATGTGAACCGGGAAGGTCTGTGGTACCCCCCTGTCCTCGTAAACCCTATCTAGTTTAGGGATCAAAGGTTCCTCTGACAATTTCAGCTCCGGAACCTCTAACATAGCTAGCAGTTCTTTTAGCAGGAAGCACAAATGCTCCATCGTAAATTAAAAATCTGGCTCCTCTGAAGATGGAGGCTTAGATGTCGCTGATTCTGACCCACAAAGAGTGTCCTCCGAAGAGTCAGAGTCATCTTCATCAGCGGAAAATCTGTCAGAGACAACCCAGGGAGTTGTTGACCCCTGTGACGGATAGCTATGATTCACCTTTTGCTTGTGCTTAGCAGGGCGTAGTAAGGCATTGAAGGCAGCAGACACCGCCATCTGTAACTGCTCAGCAAAATCTGGTGGCCAAAGGGCACCTCCCGCGGGAGGATTAGGTTCGGCCTGGGGAGCTGAATGTGCAATTGGAGATGAATGTAGGGAACGCACCTCACGGGACGGGGAACCCTCAGAGGTGGACGGCTCAGGGTTACTAAATACCTTATTCTTTTTAGATATTGCAATCTTATCAAAGCATGTGGAACAGAGTTGAGCAGGCAGATCGATCGGGACCTCCTCACAATAGACACAGTTGTTAAGTTTAATTAAAGAGGGAGTACCCTCTAACATATCAGAGTCCTCCATAGCTTAAGCCTTTTTTTACGGACTAGATATAAACTAAATGGCATCTTTATATCCCAATGGCCGGGGCACTCACCACCTCCTATGACCTGGACAACAGAGAAAACACTTCGTCTCCTGCAACCACCGGTCAAGAAAGAGGAAGTTGAAGATGCCACACCCGGTCACATGGAGTGCCATGCAGGAACCGCCCCTGCAATAAAGAGAAAACACACCAAAAAAAAGCTGCGCCGATATCTCAAAAAACCTAACAGTTCTCACAATGACAGAGCCTCATCTCACACATGTCACAACATAAACACAATAAACAGTAGATAACATTGTATACAAATCCCCCCTGTTCAATAACCTCCATTCCTGGGGTGTTAACCCTTGATTCTATACAGCTAAAAGGAGACACACTGTGACCCTGTCTTCTTACGTTATCATATGTATATAATGAAGCAATCTTACCAGAATCTATGCCGTGGAACAGGAACACAGCCTTTCAAGTGTGACAGGTTAGTAGCGTCGCTCCTGACATGGACTTGAGAGCAGAAAGCAGGCAGCGAAACTCGTCAACACTGATTGCTTATGGAGCTGTTAATCTGAGTCGAGATGGTTTTGCAGAAAGACTCTCCCTGCATCTCCGGACTCTAACTTTCACCCCTATGCTCTCACTGAGAGGCTGACAGGACTACTTAAAACTCCAGTCCCACTGTGAAGAGTACTACCCTCCATAAGAGACTGCTCCGAATCTTCTGACACTTCTCTGCCAACCTCCTGTGATGAAAGGCAAAGAATGACAGGGGGATGAGGGGAGTGGGGGAGGTATAAAAGACTTTGGCTGGGGTGTCTTTGCCTCATCCTGGTGGCCAGGTTCTTAATTCCCACAAGTAATGAATGAAGCAGTGGACTCTCCTCCCATTAAGATGGAAACAGGATATTTGGCCACTAAATATGAATTTTGAAAATTATTGCAAATTCAAGTGTTTTCAAAACGCTAGAATTTACCATCACTAAAAATAAAGTGGACTTTAATTAACTGGTTAGTAAAAAAGGTGCTAAAATCACCTTTACTGTGCCGCGGCTCCTCGCTAAAGTCATAGCTTCCGGCTGCCAAACCAATAGCCGTGCTAGTCATCTGACAATCTTCTGAATGCTAGCACGGCTATTGGTTTAGAGTTGGAAACATCACCTCTTTGTTAAAGAGCACTGTGCTGTGGGGCGGCCGGAGGTGCTGACTTTTGCGAGGTGCAGCGGGACAGACAGGGTGAGTTTTTTTTTTTCTCTAAGTGATCTCACTGAAAGTCCACTTTATATTGAGTTTTTTTTAAACAATTGGATTTACCATCACTTTAATTTTTACTTTCATGTCCCTTTAACTTTAATCCATCACTTCCAATGTCCTACATCAGGAATGCTTGTGTGTCCCAATTGGCAATAATCTTCCAAAATCATGGCACCTTTTTAAAAATGTAAAGGGATATATAATATGTTTATGTCTGTGAATATATATATATATATATATATATATATATACTGTATATAATTTATTAAGTACTACTACAAAAGTAATTAAAAAACTAAAAAAACAAACAAAAAAAAAGTAATGAGGCAGCCCAGAAGTAAACTGCCAGCGAACTTGCTATGAGTGCTTCTTTGGACACTCATGACATTGGTTTGCCCTCTGGATATTGAAGGACTACTTAATAGGGAAGTACTTCAAATATTTATTTATTCTAAATTAAACATACCCTCTTCTTCCATCCTCCAGACACCCCCAGCCACACTGTTCATTTAGTGGGCACTACAGCGAATCAGAGGCCAAGGTGCTTGACCCATTATCATCACGTGCAGTTTATTCCCAATGCCTGTTGCCTCAGTGAAGCCAATGGGCATCATCTCTCCACCCGGAGCCAACAAACAAATGAGTAGTGTGCTGCCTCTGAGAATACCTCACCTGATTGTCCGAAGAGACTGAATCCTATTGTGTTTTAAAAGGGACAAGGTTAATGTAAAGGGGCAGTAAACTCCCACTTAAATTTTCATGCTTTTGATAGAGCATGCAGTTTAAAAAAAAATCAAATCGACTTCTCTTACCAAATTTGCTTTGTTCTCTTTATAAGCTTTTTAAAGTAAATCTAAGTATGCTCATAGGGACTCAGGAGCGTGCACTCTATGGGTGCCCTGTTTTTAACAATGTCACAATGTTTACTCTTCAAAAAGCATACTAAAAGAATGAAGAAAATTTGATAATAGAAGTAAATGAGAAAGGTTTGTTTTGTTTTATTTGTTTTATTGCATGTTCTGTCAAAACCAAGGGACATTAAACATAGATTTTAAAGGGACATGAAACCCAATTTTTTTCTTTCATGATTTAGAAAGAGCATGTGATTTTAAACAACTTTCTAATGTACTTCTATTATCTAATTAGCTTCATTCTCTTGATATTCTTTGCTGAAAAGCATATCTAGATATGCTCAGTAGCTGCTGATTGGTAGATGCACATAGATGCCTCGTGTGATTGGCTCACACATGTGCATTGCTATTTCTTCAACAAAGGATATCTAAAGAATGAAGCAAATTAGATAATAGAAGTCAATTGGAATGTTATTTAAAATTGTATTCTCTACCTGAATCATGAAAGAAAATGTTTTGGTTTAGTGTCCCTTTAAGCTGCAATACAATGTACCTTCATATATGAGAAGAATAATGCAGTTTTATTTTGTTAAATGAGCATATTATTTTATGTTTTTTCTTTTCACTGATTTCCCAGTCCCCCAGAACAAAGGAACCCTTATTAACCAATCACGCACACATAAACTCTGTTTGCACATGTTAAGTTAAAGTGAATGTCAACTTTCAAGAATGAGTGCCCGGTTTCTAAAAATCCTATTAAAAACAGAGGCACTTTTATTCATGAAAGTTCACATTTCACCGATTTTGTTAAAATACTTACCTTTTCGTCTTGAAGCCAGAGTAGCGATTCCCCCTCCTGCCGCTCGTCACTTCATACGTCAGAAATGACGAATACGGCATCCTCCAATCACAGCTTCCCCCCCAGGGGAATCATTGCCTGAGGCAACGCCGTGGTTGGAGGAAGCCAGATTCGTCATTGCTGATGTGTGAAGTGACGAGCAGCAGGAGGGGGAATCGCTTCTCCAGCTTCAAGAAGAAAAGGTAAGTATTTTAACAAAACGGGTGAAATGTAAACTTTCATGAATGAAAGTGCCGCTGTTTTTAAAAACCGGGCACTCATTCTTGAAAGTTGACATTCACTTTAAGTGTAGTCTGTTTTATTTCCTTAAGGTGGTTTAGCACTAATTTTGCTTAGTTAATTAGTAAAAAAATAAAATGATATATATATATATATATACATACAAACACACACACATACATTATCATGATTGTAGATGCAAAACTGATAATTCACCTTAAAAATGAAAATTAGTACAGAGAATGTGAGGTAGGAAGGGGTAAACAAAACCTTTCAGATACATTTTTTTTATTCTGGGTTCCAGGATTACTAATGTAAAATCTTTCTTCTAATTAACAAGATAATACAGATCAATCTTTTTAATTAAATGAATATTCAGTTATTAGTTACATTTAGAGAGTTTTTAATTAGATCCATTTTTTATTCAGCTTTTATATCCTAAGGATATAGATAACTCAAGGAAACAATCCCACTAAGCAACCAAATGTTTTTTTGTCAGATATGTGCATGCAGTACAATTCTATGACAAACAGAACACGCTAGTGCATGTAAATCACCTATATAGACATATTAGTCCAGTGATTCAGATACTGATAGGACAAGACTTTTGCAGTAGGTAGTAATAATGACTTCTTATTGTACAAGCAATGCATTTTAATAGACAAAGTTTTGAGTATTCTCTATTGTTTGGGTCTGAACCATTAATAATCAATTTAATATAATTTATAGGTTATATCTTGAAACACAAGTAGAATGGTTAAAAAGAAAGTGAGTGATGTGATATGTTTCCATTGTTATAAAATGTGCAGATTGGTGGTGAAAATTATCTTTATTAAAGCCTATGAAGATGTTTTATGTTACACCAATTTACAACAATAGTGGAGACTAGGCCTGCATGTTCAATTCTCACTAAGGGCTAGATTACAAGTGGGGCACTAAATTATTGCGCTCCCGCAAAAGGACAAATTTGTACGTTTGCGAGAGTGGAATAATTAACCAGCCATTACAAGTGGCTGGTTATTGCTACTGCTAGTTCACGGTAGCAATTAGCGCTCCGAAAATTATCCAGATATCTGATCTCTTGTTAATTTTCTAAAAGTGCCCCAAATTCTTTCAAAATAGAGGGCATTGTACTTTTTTATTAAAAAAAATCTAGCATTTTTTTTTTTAATATAAAAATAAATAACTGCACTAGGCAGTTTTGGGGCTTTAAAGTGGGTGGTAGGGGGTTGTAAAAAAAAAAAGGCACTGAAAAGTGCCTTTACATTGCGGTCTATGGGAACTGTGTTTTTTATAGACCGCAATGTAAATATATATGTACTAGGCGATAAGCCTGCCCAGAGGGCAGTCTATGTTTAAGAAATATAAACCCCCAAGCTAAAGTTACAAAAAATAAAAAAGTAAAGTTACAAAAAACAAAACAAAGGTATCCAAAATAAAAATGTAAACCTAAACTAATACTCCATATAAAAATAAAAAATCCCCCCCAAAATAAAAACACTGCCTAATATAATACTAAACTACCAATAGCCCTTAAAGGGGCCTTTTGTAGGGCATTGCCTTAAGTTAAACAGCTGTTTTACTTACAAAAATACCAATTACCCCTAACAGTAAAACCCCCCACCCAACCAACCCCCCCAAAATAAAAAAATGTAACACTCAAAAAACCTAAGCTATCCATTGCCCCTAAAAGGGTCTTTGTATGGGCATTGCCCTTAAAAGGGCATTCAGCTCTTTTACTTCCCTTAAAAGGTCAATCAGCTCTTTTACAGCCCATTTAATCACTAATCTTATAAAAAAAAAAACAAAAAAAAAAAAAACTAAGCCCCAAATAGGTACTCACTGTTCCTGAAGTCCGGCGGTGAAGGTCTTCTTCCAGGCGGCTCCATCATCTTCTATCTTCATCCAGAGCGAAGGTGCGGAGCGGTCTTCCCCGATGCACGGATCTGGAGCTGCAGTCCTCAGTGGCGTGGAGGCTCCTCTTCTTCCGATCTCCGGCGTACACTGAAAATTGAATGCAAGGTACCGCATTCAATTTAGGGTAACTTGCATTCCTATTGGCTGAAATGTTGAAATCAGCCAATAGGATTAGAGCTACTCATTTCATCTTATTGGCTGATTTTAAAATTTCAGCCAAAAGGAATGCAAGGTACCCCAATAAATATGGGGTACCTTGCATTCAATCTTCAGTGTACGACGGACGATCACATAAAGAGACGCATCCACGCCGCTGAGGACTGCCGCCACTGAAGACCGTCGAGGATCCGTGCATCGGGGAAGCCAGCTCCACACCTCCGTCCCGTGACGCCTTGGCTCAGGATGAGGATAGAACATGATGGAACCGGACTTCAGAAACGGTGAGTACCTATTTGGGGCTTAGTTTTAGGAATTTTTTTATTTTTTAGATTAAGGATTAAATGGGCTGTAAAAGAGTTGATTGCCCTTTTAAGGGCAGTAAAAGATCTGAATGCCCTTTTAAGGGCAATGCCCATAGGTTTTTTTAAGGGCAATGCCCATAGGTTTTTTTAGTGTTAGGTTTTTTTATTTTGGGGGGGTTTGGTGGGTGGGAGGTTTTTACTGTTAGGGGGTATTTTTTAAATGTAAAAGAGCTGTTTCACTTAGGGCAATGCCCTACAAAATGCCCTTTTAAGGGCTATTGGTAGTTTAGTTTAGATTAGGGGGTGTTTTTATTTTAGGGGGGCTTTTGTAATTTTAGATTATTTTTTATGTAATTTAATGTTAGGTTTTATTTAAGTGTAACTTAGTATTGGGGAATTTAGGGGGTGTTAGGTTAGGGGGCTTAGTAATTAAATTAGTTATTTGCGTTGTGGGGGTTGGCGGTTTAGGAGTTAATAGGTTAATTAGGTTTATTGCGATGTGGGGTTTGGCGGTTTAGGGGTTAATAGATTAATTAGGTTTATTGCGATGCGGGGGGTTGGCGGTTTAGGTTTTAATAGGTTAATTAGGTTTATTGCGATGTAGGGGTTTGACAGTTTAGGGGTTAATAGGTTAATTAGGTTTATTGCGATGTGGGGGGTTGGCGGTTTAGGGGTTAATATTTTAATTATGTTATTTGCGGATTAGGGGTTAATTACTTTATTATTTTGCGATGTTGGTGGTTTTGGTGTTTGTTAATACTTCGTGCGGGAGGTTAGTTTTTAATGTTATACTTCATGCAGGAGCTTAGGTTTTTTTTTTATTTCTTGCGGGCGGTTACGTGTTTTTTCGTTGTTTCGTGTGGGCGGTTTCATGTTTTTTTTTTTTTTTAAAGGCTTCGTTTGTCTACACTGCATCCAGGTAGATTGCGAAAATGGCAGAACGAGAGCGCTATGCTTCCTAGCAATGTGAACGCGAGCTTGTATTTGCATTGCGTTTAACTTGCAATACCAGCGCACATTATCGTGCGCTGGTATTACAAGCTCTAATATCGCTTGCATGCACACAATATTTACCGCTCCACTTGTAATCTGGCCCAAAAGGTTTAAACACATAAAGTCCCTCTCATGAGCTACAAGAGCTGCAGCTGCCAAGCTGAACAGTCGCTGATTATCAGGGTCATACAACTGCAACTAACTAGTAGATTATGTCATTTTTCCACACTATATCCATTTAAAGCACAGAACAACATAAAAATATAAATACGTACATACATTAGTCTGCACATATATATATATATACATTCACATAAATAGCTATATGCACTAGTCTTGTTATCATTCATTTATTATTTATAGGACACTCTTTCCCCTTAAAGAGAGCATATACACACATTAGTATATAAAGGTGGGTAGACAAGAATATTTAAAATCAGCATATGAACAGCCCTCCCCAGCGCTTACATTTGTATTCTGCTACAGAACATGGTTTAGTTATATTTCTACCTAATTGATAGTCCGTGTGGATTTAATGGTATCACTGTCAAGCTATTGAAATGCAACACCTACTCTGCAGCATATAAATCACACTTTCTTTTAAGGGAGAGGCAAATGAGCACTACATTACAAAACAGAATAGACCATTAATCACACTGCTATAAACAATAAATAGGAGAAGTACGTCCATCAATCTCCAGCTCCCTCGTTTGGCACTGAGCGCCTACGTGCACGCGCCAGAGCTCTTAAATTAAGCGTTGCTTTATTTTAAAACAAGAGTGTTCACAGAATAAAGCCAAACTTTGTTAAAAAAAATAAATGAGTAACTAAAAAACACTTGATAAACTGATATGCTATGGAATATTTCTACATTGCTGTATGTAATAAATGATCCAAAGATTACTTTTGCCATTGCTCCTTTTCAGAATACTTCTGAAACACTTATTTTAGCTGCTTAAATGGTTAAATAGTTTAAAAGAACAAAAAACAATTAGAGAATGGAGGTCTTTTGGGGAAAACTAATTCTACATCATTATTATTAGTCATTAGACTTTACAATCTATTCTATCTATAATCTAAATAAGTTAATTTTGATACAAAAACAGAGATCTGTTTATTATTGTCTAGGTGGACAAGGTCCCAACTAGGGAACCTGTCCACCCAGGATCGTGGCAGCATCAGCTACCCACATTTTTCATTGCATGACCAAATACTTGGCCAACACGAACCCTTTTCTTGCGCAATCAAAAATGCAACTGCAGGCGCTGTCGATCACCAGTTGGAGCTATCTAAGGTAATTTAAATCTGCCACTTCTGAGGCTGCTGAAAAATAAAGAAACAGCAATTCTAAAACTTGTAAGTGAATCGAGCTAGTGAACATAACAGTTGTACAGAACACAGACAGTGCATCTATCTCTAGAGAGGAGCCATCCAAATATTGTGCGCTAGTAGCAGTAAGTGAAAGCAGAGCTGTGAGTGTTCCTTGCTGTCACTAAGCATTGCCTGCTGCAGCCACAGGTTGCCTGTATAACATTGCTACACACACTGCTGCAGAAACCTAGAGCCTAAAGATACAATTCTCCTGCTTGAAGAGAAATAGTAGTGCAGACTTCACAGGGGCTGAACTCACTGAATGTTGCAAGAAAAAGAGCGGAACCCTCCAGCACTGCGAGATCTCTCACAAGATTGTAGGCAGGCACATTTTGCTATACTTGTCTAAGGGGCGTTCCCTGCATTCCTGTATGTGAAGGAGAGATAAGCCCAATGCAATATAGCACTGAATAATATGAGTTTTGTTACCACTTATCCTTTATGCTTTGTTATTTTATATCACTTTACACTTCAGATTGGGTCCTTTCAATATTATTGAATTTAAGCATTGCATTTTCTTTTTTCTATTTTAATACAGTTAGCTTTAGATCCCTCAGTGATTCTACACATTCTAATTATGTTTTCAAAGTTTCTGTTTTACTTTAAAATTAGGATTATGTATATGTTTGTGTATCTTTTACAAATTACATTGCACTTTGTATTTTGTGTATTATAAATAGACTTGTGCGCGGCGAAAAAAATGTTTCGGATCGATTCGGATGTTTTCGAATTTCGTTTTCGGATCGATTCGAATTCAGATACATTCGAATGCATTCGTTTCGGATTTGTTCGGATTCAAATAAATTCAGATGTATTCAGATGTATTCGGTTTGGATTCGATTCGTAAATTCGGACGTTCGGTATTTGTTAGGTGGGATGTGCTGTGTATTAGACTAGTATTATGTACTGTAATATTAGGTGTAACCCATAGCAGAGTGATATAACCTAATATACAAAACAATACCAGTGTAATTGTGATTAGTCCATGGCCATCCGAATGTTACGAATAAATCCAAACTATTCGGATTTATTCGTTAGATTCAGTGCTATGGTAATTCGGAAATTCGAATCGATCCGAATCTCCGAATTTGACAAATTCGTCCGAATTTTAATTCGGAACGAAACGAAACGCACACGTCTAATTATAAAATAAAACAGAGCTTCAGAAAGTGGGAGGGACAGGGCAGTTACTTGGACAGTTACTTGAACAGGAGAATAGCCAGGGTATGCTTAAAGCTCTCTCACAGAACCACTCCAAAACCATAAGAACACTGAGTTTTCTAATGTATTGGAATGAACTTGAAAACAACATTGTGTTCTTTCTGGCCAATGCCTACATACTGTGTGACTCTAGCCTGTTCCTGTATAATGTGCTCTGCTGGCTTTATGGACATGGTATCTTTATTGGTGTCACAAGAGCCTATTGGTGATGCTTGTATTTCCTTCAGTTCTCTAATAAAAACTTCAACACTTTTTGACTTCTCAGCTGACTCCTTCACTACTTGACAACAACCTCCATTAAACTTTAAATAACAGCCAAGCCATCTATGAAGGCCGCCAAGGCAGAGTAAATTCAAACAAGTTGCTTCTGGGGTCGGCACAAGAGGGGACTATTTGCCACAACTTATGCAAGGGGACCTGCCAATGCCAAAGTCTAAGAGATCTGAGGCATTTTTAAAGTCTTCATAGATAAATGAGTTACAAAGTCTGTAACAAAAAAAGAGTGCTTTACCCCTGCAATTATTTAGGAAAAATTCTCCCTGAATAATACAGGAACGATTTTTAACCATTCATATTTTATCTTTATTGGTATAACTATTCAATCATACACGTTTAAAAACACTTAAACTCTCTAGATATCTATATATAGCATAGATGTGTGAATAATACCTCTGAGAATCATGTATCTATATGTGAAATATTATACTTGGTTTGTATAATATCAAGCAGTTAGATACAAACATTATCTTTTGTAGCCGGCTAATAATAAATTTAGAAATAATGCTGTAACAAGAGGACCTGTTAATATGTGGGATGTCAGATTATGAGATTAAAGCTATCTAGATAATACTCTATATGTAATTATAAAGTCCTTGCTTGCACAGTCAACTTTAATAACATATTTACTAAGCCCCTTGATAGGTCCTTCAGATATTTCGCTATCAAACGAATCTTGGCCAGTAGTCTTGTTATTCCGGGATCAAGTGGCGTGATAGAGAAAAATCTTGGGACAATAGTGTTAGGACCCAGGAGAAGGATGACTGAGCATTAGGCATAATAACTAGGGGCTAAGTACCAGGAAATAACCGGATAGGTTAAGGCAGAGTCGACAAATCAGGGGGTCAAACCAGACGGGTAACAGGAAAACAGAATCAGAGTCCAAAAGCTTAGTCAGGAGGATCCAAGGTCAAAACCAATCGGGCAACAAACAAAGTGAAATCAGCAGGCAGAAAGAGGTTAGAGTCACAAGCCAGAATTCGAAATCCAAATTAGTATTAAGGCATCAATACTCAATACAAAAGAAAGACTCAATACAAGGGCAATGAGAGAGAGAATCCGAAAGATTTATAAAGGGAAAAGGGTGCCAAAGATTGTGCGAGGATGTGTCAAAAATGACATGATGCACGAAAACCAAATGCGGTGCATCAGAGATGACGCAATATGGTAAATGAAAGAGAGTAACCGCGTCAAGGTTACCGCGTCATGGCAACCCGGCATCATGGCAATCCGGGTCATGGAAACCCCGGCATCATAAAACCCCTTCATATACTTGAAAGTTACTATCATATCACCTCTTTCCATTTTCTTCTCTAAGCAATACATATTTAGGTCATTAAAATAAAACTAACCACTAATGAGTAGATTATAGGGGCTCACACTTTATGAAGGCACCAAAGGCAATTGTGCAATAAGTGCAGGCTGGTACTCTCAGTCTCCAGCTGACTGGCACTCCGGCGAACTGCTCCCTGTATAAAGTGTTCTGCAACAGGCTGTTTCGTGTATGCTGTTGCTTTCAGCAAACATCCAGCTGGTAATAAAGCATGGGGCTCTACAAAAGATATACTCAAACCATGCATACAAAATATTAGACCACCACTGCACAAAGAAATACTAGAGCTATCAACTCTGTAAAATAATAATTATTTGCAACACGTTTCTCAGTCTGCTGACTGTTTTATCAGGCCTTTTTACCAGCTTGACGTTTATGTGGCGCCCCTTTTTTCCTTGTGTCTTCTAGAATATTTAGGTAATTAAGCCTTTATTTTTTAGACCATGTACCATTTTAGTGGCCCTCGCCTGCACAGATTTCAGTTTGTTTATATCTTTCTGGAGCTATGGCTTCTAGAACTGTAAACTCAATGCTCAAGATGAGGCCTAACTAATGATCTGTAAAGTGGCATAAGAACCCTACTATTTCTGCTGCAAATACCTCTACCAATACAACCAACACTACCAAATCAGTATCCGTTTAATCTGTAGTACACTCCAGAAAAATGGAAAGTCAAGAGATTAGCTGCTTATAGGGTTGGCACAACTTGTGCAAGAGAACCTGACTAAGGGCTAGATTACAAGTGATGCATAAACTGCTGCGCGCAAGTGAAAAGGGGTTTATAGCGGCTCTGTGCACTTATCTGAAGTAGAGCTCGCATTACAGGTTAAAATTAAACACATTTAGGGGGGCGGAGCCAGCCGCCGAGGTGGATGGTCGCATCTCTACAGAGCTCTCACTCCAAATATTTTTAGGAGAACCTATTTGCCTTTTTTCTATAGCTCTAATCCACTTTGAGGTGCACCACAGTACTATAAGCTACCCTAAATCCAAGAATATACATAGACTTTGCTGCATTTGATTTGCCACCCCGGCAAAACAAGCCATTTAAGGACTCTGATATCTGAACTGAAGATGGCGCCGACCTCGTGAGATAGGGAAATCCTAGATCTACTAGAGGCTCATTTCGCACAATTAAAGTTAACGCTTATTAAGGCGTTTGGTCAGGAGCTACAGGCTAGCGCAGAGCCGGAAAACCTGGAGAAGTTACGAGATTCACATGAGGGCATTCTGTATGATATTTCTGAGCCCTCCCTATATGGGAATCGATATTATGAGACTGCCCGGAAACAAGAAGGAGACTTGGCTATGCCGAACACCCTAATACCGCCCGGGTCTTCTACTACTCTCTTCACTAATGCTACCACTCAATCTAAGTCGCCGGCTGCGCAACAGTGGACTTCTAACTGCCAAGAGGAACCGCTGCATCCTAGGCCCTGTTTACAACATCTCCGGCTTCTACCTGCCTCACTCCTTCCCGGGGAGTGGTGCGGTACAGAAGTTCTAGTGAGAGTCAAAAAACACAGTGACCGCTATGATTGTTCTGGAGTGGTGATGACTGGGAAGCTCTATCTGTTTTCCCCGGTGGGCTCCTTTTTGATGTTGGAGAACTTACTGTGGTGGAAACCTTGTCCCACGGGGCTGGATCGTCTTATGGCCGGGTGCTGGCCTCTGTGGCTGATGAACTTCTTGCGGGACCGTTATTCCCTTCAGAGATCACCAGAGAGCCGGAATAGGATAAAGTTTCACTGACCCGGTCTGGCCCCACTGTGAACATAGCGAGATAAGGATACACAGTATTGGGACATAACGGATTTCTGCAGCCCTCATGAAAACTGGCAAACAGTGATCTTTTTTTTTATTTTTTTTATGTCAATTTCTTTTGCCTATTTGCTACTATTGACGATACAGACTGCATGAGAACTCTAACTATACTGTTTTATGTCCCTTAATGTTAGTTGTAGTACTGATATTTGAAATAGAATTTTATATATTCTGCGACAGAATAGCTCTCCAATAGTTAAAACTTGAACCCAGTGTTCAGAGATTAAGCTTTAAAAAATCCACCTTTCCCTATAGGGAAATTTTAGCTCTGTTCAGAGACATCAGTTAAAGAGCCCGTTATTTAGTTAACACGTGATACCAAGTTCCATGTTTCTGTGATTTACCTCCTCATGTTCTAACTGCTTGCTTTTCTATCATGTAGGTTTATATTATTAGTTTATGCAATTGGCTCTGAGAAAAAGTTAATTGTATGTATACTGTGTCTGTTTGTGATCTAAAGAAACTAGGCTATGTTTCATTTTTCACCCAGGGTCTTGCTTTTACAGTATATCCCATGGAAGAGATTGGATAGATGTTGCTGCTATTATTATACATAATGTCAATTTTATTGTATTGTTGGGAGATGGTTAATGGTTTTTTATTATGCTCTTAATTGTTTTTTGATCTCAATATAATCTATATAATAGCATATTTCCATATTCTATCTATTATTGATTTCCCACTACCTACCCTGTAAAATCCATTTGTATTGCAATTTGTGGGCGATGGTTATATAAAGCAGGCTGAGGCTAATACACTACTTATTGTTGCACCCTTACATTACAACAAGCCAAGTGCTGTATTCTCATTTTTCTGTTTGGGGGTATAGGGCCCGTACCCACATAACAGAATTATAGTAAACTAGATTTTCTCTCTTTGGCACACTATTAATACAATTCTGTATATCCGCAACTAGTCACTGTCATAATCTTTGATATATTGAAGATACTTACACCCCATCTAATACTATAATCCACTTCAGCAACTAAGAACCTAAGCATTTCCCTTCTCCCATGTTAATATAACTGGTGGCAATATTCGACCTGTGAGCGGCCACGATCACAGTGAAGCATTTAGCTTTGTTTTTAGTATCTATACCACACATAGCTAGTTAATAGATTATCTTTAAACATGTGACGTGTTAGGTCTCAGATTGTTTGAAATTTGGTTTTTATCAACCTGACCACATATATATATATATATAACTACATTCAGACACTTTGAATGCAATGCCGTATCTCCCCTCACCCTTTCCCACTCTGTCCATCGGAGTGGGTCATATCCAATATCCCTTTTCCGTCTGTGTCCAGTGGGGACAACATTCCCTGAGGGGTGATACAGATCACATCCTGTGCTCATAATGGTTTATTGTGGAGTTACAAATTAACACATAGTTCTCAGGTATTTTTCGGGATACTATACTGTCTTTGTGCCATGTACTCCTCCTGAGACATATTAAGCTCTATGCTTTTACTCCACTTCTCTGCACCCTAGAACTTTCTTACCTCCATATTATAAACACTGTCCCAGGCATATTGTCCACCCGATAACCATAGGTTCAGAGGTATTGAAATTCTGGCTCCGACCTCCCCCCTTCACTCACTCATACACTTACTCATCTATTTACTCAGTAACTAAACCACTTCTTTAGTTAAACATTGAAGTTTTGATTCAATTTTCCATAGACCAGTGTTCACTAAATACTGTTATAGATCTCTGGTAAGTTGCGTACCAGAGACTTCTAACGCGGTTTATCCTCGAATATACCGCAAAATTAATCATAGTTCTTTAAAAATCTGCGATAACTTTGTATATGTAATAAAATGTTGGGTTTTCTTGTTTCTCTTTCAAAGCTCACTATCTCTGTATATCTTGGTATCCATGTTTATATTATGCTTAAATGTTATTTAATTACTGAAGAAACGTGTAAAGCAAGAAAAAAAAGAAAAAATATGAGGTCTACTTTTGACTTGGAACTCTGAATATGACATAATATGGACTACTATTATCCCGGAAGTGGAATCTACTGTATGATATGCTATATTTTAGTTCATTATGTGATGTTATATTTCTCATGTTTGTATGTCATATCAATATAAACCTCAATAAAAATTATTTAAACAAAAAAAAAAATTAAACACATTTGCTTGAGTGCAAATTAATATAATGCACATCGAGATAACACAAATTTAGAGCTTTAGTTAGCTTTGATATTCGACTTAAAAGTGGGAAAAAACATAAAAAATAAATTACTGTCACACTGCTCCTCCGCTCTGCTGTGGCCGTTGCCATGGACGCAGGCAGTCCTCCTGTTGCTAGGGATGCGACAGTGTAACTGCAGCACGGTGATGACATCATCACAGCCCGCTCTGTCTTGCCTATGTAAGTGCCTCAGTCTCTCTCACCTGTGCCTAAGTATAGGTGTTACTTTGTGTTCTCCTGGGTGCTGTATTTCTGTTTACTGGATTGCTATATTGATACTCTGTTGATGAGCCTGTTTGACTACTCTGCTTGCCTTAACCCCTGAACTACTGGATTGCTATACTGATTTCTGCCTGTTTGACTACACTGCTTGCCTTAACCCCTGAACTACTGGATTGCTATACTGATACTGAACTCTGCTTGTTTGACTACACTGCTTGCCTTAACCCCTGAACTACTGGATTGCTATACTGATATTGAACTCTGCTTGTTTGACTACTCTGCTTCCCTTAAAGGGATACTAAACAATATTTTTTCTTTCATGATTCAGATAGAGATGAGATTTTAAGCAACTTTCTAATTTACTCCTATTATCAATTTTTCTTTGTTCTCATGCTATCTTGATTTGAAAAAGCAGTACTGTAAGCTTTAGAGCCAGCCCATTTTTTGTTCAGCATCTGGGTAGCACTTGCTGATTTGTGGCTAAATGTTGCAAACCAATTAGCAAGTGCTACCCAGGTGCTGAACTAAAAATGGGCTGGCTCCTAACCTTTCATTACTGCTTTTTCAAATCAAGATAACATAAGAACAAAGAAAATGGATAATAGGAGTAAACTAGAAAGTTGCTTAAAATTGCATGCTCTATCTGAATCATCAAAGAAAAATTTTGAGGTTAGTATCCCTTTAACCGCTGAACTACTGGATTGCTATACTGATACTGAAATCTGCTTGTTTGACTACTCTGCTTGCTTAACCCCTGAACTACTAGATTGCTACTTTGTTGCTGAACTCTGCCAGTCTGGCCATTCTATTGGTTTACCCCTGAACTGCTATACTGTTGGATATCCTTTTGTTGCTGACTCCTACCTGTTCCCGGTCCTTGTATTGGTTTACCCCTGAAATGCCATACTTCTGGATTACCTTCCTGTTGCAGCTGAGTACTGCCCTGTCTGCTTTGAGTACTGCTTACCTCATTTTACAAACTTTCTCTCTGCTCTGGGATATTTCCTAACATTCCACTTGATGCCAGGATAAGAAGACTACTGGTCTAGTTTGGTCTGATAGTGGAATATCCCACGAGCATTACATTACACTTGGGCCATGGACCCAAATGAGGTAGCAAATGTAGTTACTTGTCAGGGTCTGACGCTGGGAAAACACACCGCACATTTGCAGAGTGTGGATTCAAAACTACAAGCTATAACTGTTTTGCTCTCCTCATTGATTGCAGAAAAGAACACTGCTCCTGTTGTTACACAGCCAATACCCGCTGTTAGTGCCGCAGCTCCTTCTCCTGCTTCTGGAAGTATACCCCAGATACCATTACCTGACAAGTATGATGGTACTACCGACTGTAGGGTTTTCCTCAACCAGTACAGGCTGCACTTTCTCAATGACCCCCACACCTTCCAGTCTCATCAGTCCAAGGTCACTTTTATCATTTCCTTACTGAAAGACAAGGCCCTAGCCTGGGTCTCTCCTTTTTTGGAACAGAGCGCTTAACTCCTGAACGATGCTGATGCCTTCACTTCTGCATTATCTTCTGTATTTGGGACCTCCAGCCGCGCTGCTGCAGAGTACTCTCTCTTGGATCTCCGAATCTTGGCCAGTAGTCTTGTTATTGCGGGATCAAGTGGCGTGATAGAGAAAAATCGTGGGACAATAGTGTTAGGACCCAGGAGAAGGATGACTGAGCATTAGGCATAATAACTAGGGGCTAAGTACCAGGAAATAACCGGATAGGTTAAGGCAGAGTCGACAAATTAGGGGGTCAAACCAGACGGGTAACAGGAAAACAGAATCAGAGTCCAAAAGCTTAGTCAGGAGGATCCAAGGTCAAAACCAATCGGGCAACAAACAAAGTGAAATCAGCAGGCAGAAAGAGGTTAGAGTCAAAAGCCAGAATTCGAAATCCAAATTAGTATTAAGGCATCAATACTCAATACAAAAGAAAGACTCAATACAAGGGCAATGAGAGAGAGAATCCGAAAGACTTATAAAGGGAAAAGGGTGCCAAAGATTGTGCGAGGAAGTGTCAAAAATGACATGATGCACGAAAACCAAATGCGGTGCATCAGAGATGACGCAATATGGTAAATGAAAGAGAGTAACCGCGTCAAGGTTACCGTGTCATGGCAACCCGGCATCATGGCAATCCGGGTCATGGAAACCCCGGCATCATAAAACCCCTTCATATACTTGAAAGTTACTATCATATCACCTCTTTCCTTTTTCTTCTCTAAGCAATACATATTTAGGTCATTAAAATAAAACTAACCACTAATGAGTAGATTATAGGGGCTCACACTTTATGAAGGCACCAAAGGCAATTGTGCAATAAGTGCAGGCTGGTACTCTCAGTCTCCAGCTGACTGGCACTCCGGCGAACTGCTCCCGGTATAAAGTGTTCTGCAACAGGCTGTTTCGTGTATGCTGTTGCTTTCAGCAAACATCCAGCTGGTAATAAAGCATGGGGCTCTACAAAAGATATACTCAAACCATGCATACAAAATATTAGACCACCACTGCACAAAGAAATACTAGAGCTATCAACTCTGTAAAATAATAATTATTTGCAACACGTTTCTCAGTCTGCTGACTGTTTTATCAGGACTTTTTACCAGCTTGACGTTTATGTGGCACCCCTTTTTTCCTTGTGTCTTCTAGAATATTTAGGTAATTAAGCCTTTATTTTTTTAGACCATGTACCATTTTAGTAGCCCTCGCCTGCACAGATTTCAGTTTGTTTATATCTTTCTGGAGCTATGGCTTCTAGAACTGTAAACTCAATGCTCAAGATGAGGCCTAACTAATGATCTGTAAAGTGGCATAAGAACCCTACTATTTCTGCTGCAAATACCTCTACCAATACAACCAACACTACCAAATCAGTATCCGTTTAATCTGTAGTACACTCCAGAAAAATGGAAAGTCAAGAAATTAGCTGCTTATAGGGTTGGCACAACTTGTGCAAGAGAACCTGACTAAGGGCTAGATTACAAGTGATGCACTAACTGCTGCGCGCAAGTGAAAAGGGGTTTATAGCGGCTCTGTGCACTTATCTGAAGTAGAGCTCGCATTACAGGTTAAAAGTAAACACATTTGCTTGAGTGCAAATTAATATAATGCACATCGAGATAACACAAATTTAGAGCTTTAGTTAGCTTTGATATTCGACTTAAAAGTGGGAAAAAACATAAAAAATAAATTACTGTCACACTGCTCCTCCGCTTTGCTGTGGCCATTGCCATGGACGCAGGCAGTACTCCTGTTGCTAGGGATGCGACAGTGTAACTGCAGCACGGTGATGACATCATCACAGCCCGCTCTGTCTTCCCTATGTAAGTGCCTCAGTCTCTCTCACCTGTGCCTAAGTATAGGTATTACTTTGTGTTCTCCTGGGTGCTGTATTTCTGTTTACTGGATTGCTATATTGATACTCTGTTGATGAGCCTGTTTGACTACTCTGCTTCGCTTAACCCCTGAACTACTGGATTGCTATACTGATTTCTGCTTGTTTGACTACACTGCTTGCCTTAACCCCTGAACTACTGGATTGCTATACTGACACTGAACTCTGCTTGTTTGACTACACTGCTTGCCTTAACATCTGAACTACTGGATTGCTATACTGATATTGAACTCTGCTTGTTTGACTACTCTGCTTCCCTTAAAGGGATACTAAACAATTTTTTTTCTTTCATGATTCAGATAGAGATGAGATTTTAAGCAACTTTCTAATTTACTCCTATTATCAATTTTTCTTTGTTCTCATGCTATCTTGATTTGAAAAAGCAGTACTGTAAGCTTTAGAGCCAGCCCATTTTTTGTTCAGCATCTGGGTAGCACTTGCTGATTTGTGGCTAAATGTTGCAAACCAATTAGCAAGTGCTACCCAGGTGCTGAACTAAAAATGGGCTGGCTCCTAACCTTTCATTACTGCTTTTTGAAATCAAGATAACATGAGAACAAAGAAAATGGATAATAGGAGTAAACTAGAAAGTTGCTTAAAATTGCATGCTCTATCTGAATCATCAAAGAAAAATTTTGGGGTTAGTATCCCTTTAACCGCTGAACTACTGGATTGCTATACTGATACTGAACTCTGCTTGTTTGACTACTCTGCTTGCTTAACCCCTGAACTACTAGATTGCTACTTTGTTGCTGAACTCTGCCAGTCTGGCCATTCTATTGGTTTACCCCTGAACTGCTATACTGTTGGATATCCTTTTGTTGCGGACTCCTACCTGTTCCCGGTCCTTGTATTGGTTTAACCCTGAAATGCCATACTTCTGGATTACCTTCCTGTTGCAGCTGAGTACTGCCCTGTCTGCTTTGAGTACTGCTTACCTCATTTTACAAACTTTCTCTCTGCTCTGGGATATTTCCTAACATTCCACTTGATGCCAGGATAAGAAGACTACTGGTCTAGTTTGGTCTGATAGTGGAATATCCCACGAGCATTACATTACACTTGGGCCATGGACCCAAATGAGGTAGCAAATGTAGTTACTTGTCAGGGTCTGACGCTGGGAAAACACACCGCACATTTGCAGAGAGTGGATTCAAAACTACAAGCTATAACTGTTTTGCTCTGCTCATTGATTGCAGAAAAGAACACTGCTCCTGTTGTTACACAGCCAATACCCGCTGTTAGTGCCGCAGCTCCTTCTCCTGCTTCTGGAAGTATACCCCAGATACCATTACCTGACAAGTATGATGGTACTACCGACTGTAGGGGTTTCCTCAACCAGTACAGGCTGCACTTTCTCAATGACCCCCACACCTTCCAGTCTCATCAGTCCAAGGTCACTTTTATCATTTCCTTTGCCATGGACGCAGGCAGTCCTCCTGTTGCTAGGGATGCGACAGTGTAACTGCAGCACGGTGATGACATCATCACAGCCCGCTCTGTCTTGCCTATGTAAGTGCCTCAGTCTCTCTCACCTGTGCCTAAGTATAGGTGTTACTTTGTGTTCTCCTGGGTGCTGTATTTCTGTTTACTGGATTGCTATATTGATACTCTGTTGATGAGCCTGTTTGACTACTCTGCTTGCCTTAACCCCTGAACTACTGGATTGCTATACTGATTTCTGCCTGTTTGACTACACTGCTTGCCTTAACCCCTGAACTACTGGATTGCTATACTGATACTGAACTCTGCTTGTTTGACTACACTGCTTGCCTTAACCCCTGAACTACTGGATTGCTATACTGATATTGAACTCTGCTTGTTTGACTACTCTGCTTCCCTTAAAGGGATACTAAACAATATTTTTTCTTTCATGATTCAGATAGAGATGAGATTTTAAGCAACTTTCTAATTTACTCCTATTATCAATTTTTCTTTGTTCTCATGCTATCTTGATTTGAAAAAGCAGTACTGTAAGCTTTAGAGCCAGCCCATTTTTTGTTCAGCATCTGGGTAGCACTTGCTGATTTGTGGCTAAATGTTGCAAACCAATTAGCAAGTGCTACCCAGGTGCTGAACTAAAAATGGGCTGGCTCCTAACCTTTCATTACTGCTTTTTCAAATCAAGATAACATAAGAACAAAGAAAATGGATAATAGGAGTAAACTAGAAAGTTGCTTAAAATTGCATGCTCTATCTGAATCATCAAAGAAAAATTTTGAGGTTAGTATCCCTTTAACCGCTGAACTACTGGATTGCTATACTGATACTGAAATCTGCTTGTTTGACTACTCTGCTTGCTTAACCCCTGAACTACTAGATTGCTACTTTGTTGCTGAACTCTGCCAGTCTGGCCATTCTATTGGTTTACCCCTGAACTGCTATACTGTTGGATATCCTTTTGTTGCTGACTCCTACCTGTTCCCGGTCCTTGTATTGGTTTACCCCTGAAATGCCATACTTCTGGATTACCTTCCTGTTGCAGCTGAGTACTGCCCTGTCTGCTTTGAGTACTGCTTACCTCATTTTACAAACTTTCTCTCTGCTCTGGGATATTTCCTAACATTCCACTTGATGCCAGGATAAGAAGACTACTGGTCTAGTTTGGTCTGATAGTGGAATATCCCACGAGCATTACATTACACTTGGGCCATGGACCCAAATGAGGTAGCAAATGTAGTTACTTGTCAGGGTCTGACGCTGGGAAAACACACTGCACATTTGCAGAGTGTGGATTCAAAACTACAAGCTATAACTGTTTTGCTCTCCTCATTGATTGCAGAAAAGAACACTGCTCCTGTTGTTACACAGCCAATACCCGCTGTTAGTGCCGCAGCTCCTTCTCCTGCTTCTGGAAGTATACCCCAGATACCATTACCTGACAAGTATGATGGTACTACCGACTGTAGGGTTTTCCTCAACCAGTACAGGCTGCACTTTCTCAATGACCCCCACACCTTCCAGTCTCATCAGTCCAAGGTCACTTTTATCATTTCCTTACTGAAAGACAAGGCCCTAGCCTGGGTCTCTCCTTTTTTGGAACAGAGCGCTTAACTCCTGAACGATGCTGATGCCTTCACTTCTGCATTATCTTCTGTATTTGGGACCTCCAGCCGCGCTGCTGCAGAGTACTCTCTCTTGGATCTCCGAATCTTGGCCAGTAGTCTTGTTATTCCGGGATCAAGTGGCGTGATAGAGAAAAATCTTGGGACAATAGTGTTAGGACCCAGGAGAAGGATGACTGAGCATTAGGCATAATAACTAGGGGCTAAGTACCAGGAAATAACCGGATAGGTTAAGGCAGAGTCGACAAATTAGGGGGTCAAACCAGACGGGTAACAGGAAAACAGAATCAGAGTCCAAAAGCTTAGTCAGGAGGATCCAAGGTCAAAACCAATCGGGCAACAAACAAAGTGAAATCAGCAGGCAGAAAGAGGTTAGAGTCACAAGCCAGAATTCGAAATCCAAATTAGTATTAAGGCATCAATACTCAATACAAAAGAAAGACTCAATACAAGGGCAATGAGAGAGAGAATCCGAAAGACTTATAAAGGGAAAAGGGTGCCAAAGATTGTGCGAGGAAGTGTCAAAAATGACATGATGCACGAAAACCAAATGCGGTGCATCAGAGATGACGCAATATGGTAAATGAAAGAGAGTAACCGCGTCAAGGTTACCGTGTCATGGCAACCCGGCATCATGGCAATCCGGGTCATGGAAACCCCGGCATCATAAAACCCCTTCATATACTTGAAAGTTACTATCATATCACCTCTTTCCTTTTTCTTCTCTAAGCAATACATATTTAGGTCATTAAAATAAAACTAACCACTAATGAGTAGATTATAGGGGCTCACACTTTATGAAGGCACCAAAGGCAATTGTGCAATAAGTGCAGGCTGGTACTCTCAGTCTCCAGCTGACTGGCACTCCGGCGAACTGCTCCCTGTATAAAGTGTTCTGCAACAGGCTGTTTCGTGTATGCTGTTGCTTTCAGCAAACATCCAGCTGGTAATAAAGCATGGGGCTCTACAAAAGATATACTCAAACCATGCATACAAAATATTAGACCACCACTGCACAAAGAAATACTAGAGCTATCAACTCTGTAAAATAATAATTATTTGCAACACGTTTCTCAGTCTGCTGACTGTTTTATCAGGACTTTTTACCAGCTTGACGTTTATGTGGCACCCCTTTTTTCCTTGTGTCTTCTAGAATATTTAGGTAATTAAGCCTTTATTTTTTTAGACCATGTACCATTTTAGTAGCCCTCGCCTGCACAGATTTCAGTTTGTTTATATCTTTCTGGAGCTATGGCTTCTAGAACTGTAAACTCAATGCTCAAGATGAGGCCTAACTAATGATCTGTAAAGTGGCATAAGAACCCTACTATTTCTGCTGCAAATACCTCTACCAATACAACCAACACTACCAAATCAGTATCCGTTTAATCTGTAGTACACTCCAGAAAAATGGAAAGTCAAGAAATTAGCTGCTTATAGGGTTGGCACAACTTGTGCAAGAGAACCTGACTAAGGGCTAGATTACAAGTGATGCACTAACTGCTGCGCGCAAGTGAAAAGGGGTTTATAGCGGCTCTGTGCACTTATCTGAAGTAGAGCTCGCATTACAGGTTAAAAGTAAACACATTTGCTTGAGTGCAAATTAATATAATGCACATCGAGATAACACAAATTTAGAGCTTTAGTTAGCTTTGATATTCGACTTAAAAGTGGGAAAAAACATAAAAAATAAATTACTGTCACACTGCTCCTCCGCTTTGCTGTGGCCATTGCCATGGACGCAGGCAGTACTCCTGTTGCTAGGGATGCGACAGTGTAACTGCAGCACGGTGATGACATCATCACAGCCCGCTCTGTCTTCCCTATGTAAGTGCCTCAGTCTCTCTCACCTGTGCCTAAGTATAGGTATTACTTTGTGTTCTCCTGGGTGCTGTATTTCTGTTTACTGGATTGCTATATTGATACTCTGTTGATGAGCCTGTTTGACTACTCTGCTTCGCTTAACCCCTGAACTACTGGATTGCTATACTGATTTCTGCTTGTTTGACTACACTGCTTGCCTTAACCCCTGAACTACTGGATTGCTATACTGACACTGAACTCTGCTTGTTTGACTACACTGCTTGCCTTAACATCTGAACTACTGGATTGCTATACTGATATTGAACTCTGCTTGTTTGACTACTCTGCTTCCCTTAAAGGGATACTAAACAATTTTTTTTCTTTCATGATTCAGATAGAGATGAGATTTTAAGCAACTTTCTAATTTACTCCTATTATCAATTTTTCTTTGTTCTCATGCTATCTTGATTTGAAAAAGCAGTACTGTAAGCTTTAGAGCCAGCCCATTTTTTGTTCAGCATCTGGGTAGCACTTGCTGATTTGTGGCTAAATGTTGCAAACCAATTAGCAAGTGCTACCCAGGTGCTGAACTAAAAATGGGCTGGCTCCTAACCTTTCATTACTGCTTTTTGAAATCAAGATAACATGAGAACAAAGAAAATGGATAATAGGAGTAAACTAGAAAGTTGCTTAAAATTGCATGCTCTATCTGAATCATCAAAGAAAAATTTTGGGGTTAGTATCCCTTTAACCGCTGAACTACTGGATTGCTATACTGATACTGAACTCTGCTTGTTTGACTACTCTGCTTGCTTAACCCCTGAACTACTAGATTGCTACTTTGTTGCTGAACTCTGCCAGTCTGGCCATTCTATTGGTTTACCCCTGAACTGCTATACTGTTGGATATCCTTTTGTTGCTGACTCCTACCTGTTCCCGGTCCTTGTATTGGTTTAACCCTGAAATGCCATACTTCTGGATTACCTTCCTGTTGCAGCTGAGTACTGCCCTGTCTGCTTTGAGTACTGCTTACCTCATTTTACAAACTTTCTCTCTGCTCTGGGATATTTCCTAACATTCCACTTGATGCCAGGATAAGAAGACTACTGGTCTAGTTTGGTCTGATAGTGGAATATCCCACGAGCATTACATTACACTTGGGCCATGGACCCAAATGAGGTAGCAAATGTAGTTACTTGTCAGGGTCTGACGCTGGGAAAACACACCGCACATTTGCAGAGAGTGGATTCAAAACTACAAGCTATAACTGTTTTGCTCTGCTCATTGATTGCAGAAAAGAACACTGCTCCTGTTGTTACACAGCCAATACCCGCTGTTAGTGCCGCAGCTCCTTCTCCTGCTTCTGGAAGTATACCCCAGATACCATTACCTGACAAGTATGATGGTACTACCGACTGTAGGGGTTTCCTCAACCAGTACAGGCTGCACTTTCTCAATGACCCCCACACCTTCCAGTCTCATCAGTCCAAGGTCACTTTTATCATTTCCTTACTGAAAGACAAGGCCCTAGCCTGGGTCTCTCCTTTTTTGGAACAGAGCGCTTAACTCCTGAACGATGCTGATACCTTCACTTCTGCATTATCTTCTGTATTTGGGACCTCCGGCCGCGCTGCTGCAGAGTACTCTCTCTTGGATCTCCGCCAGGGTAATAGAACTGTGGCACAATATGCCATCGAGTTTCGCACTTTGGCAATCCGGATGTTGGGATGGCAGTGCTCTCAAGGTGGCCTTTAGGAGAGGTTTGCATGACGAGCTTAAGGACAAGCTTACTTATTGTGATTCCCCTACTTCCCTGGACAAATTCATAGCACTTTGTATTAGTCTGGATTCTCGCTTTCAGAAGAGACAAGCTGAGAGAGACAGAACTCGTAGAATCCTTCCTTCTCGTCCTCTTACTCGTCCGGTCTCTAGACCATCCTCTACCCCTTCAGCACCTCCAGTTACCTCAGTAGAGGAATCCATGGATCTCTCCTCCCTCAAACCAACAGAATCTGAAAGACAGAGAAGAAGGAGACTGAGACTGTGTTTCTACTGTGGTTCTAACTCACACCAGCTAAAGAACTGTGATATCCTGCCGGGAAAAGCCAATGCTTAGAGGATAAAACTGGGGTACCTCTAAGCGTGATCAATAATAAATCCCCTCAATCTTCTCGAATCATGGTACCTGTTACCCTCTCCTTTCTTCAGAATTCTGTCCACACTCAGGCCTTTATTGATTCAGGGGCAGCTTGAAATTGTCTGGATCAACGTTTCATGATTCAGGCAGGGTTACCTCTTTTGCAGAAAAAACACTGTCTTAAAATAACTGCTCTGGATGGCACTCCCCTTGGATCAGGTTTAATCCATTTTAAATCAGAACCCCTAACCATGACTGTGGGAGTCCATCATACCGAACAGTTGCAATTCAATGTCAATCTTTCTCCAACACAACCAGTAATCCTTGGTCTTCCTTGGCTCCGTATACACAATCCACAGTTGGACTGGACTGAGGGACAGTTGGCCTCCTGGGGTACATCCTGCTTCCACTCCTGTCTGGCTAAAGTTACTCAATTACGCCACATCCCCATTGCCCTGCAACACCTTCACCTTATTTAACTTACATAATTTCACCTTTTATATTTTTTCCTTCCTGTACCTTTAAGAGATCTACAGCTACTAAACAATTTTCAAGATAAAGTTTCTACCTTCCTGTGTCAACTAATTCTAGAAGAGCAGTCTGTCACTTTTAGATCATATTCCTGTGATTCCTGGGACTTTTACAACTAACTGCCTCTGTTCATCTGAGACTGCAGCAGATTCAAACAAGCTGTGTCTTACCGGTAAGGCAATTAACTGTTTCTTGCATGCGCATATTAACTTAAATAATATTTAATTCCTATGCATGTTAACAACCACCTGCATGTTTACTTTTTTGCTATAGGTCTAATTTAACTTGCAAAGGGAGACTAAATGCTCAAAGTTACACTGTTAAAGCAGATATCTTAACACTGCAACTATGTATGTAGCTTACATTTCATTCTGAGCTACAATATATAAACTTGATTCATGTTAAATCAAAGCCAATGTTTGATTCATGTGTATACTATTTTGTCAGGTTTATATCAGCAGTTGTGATTCTCTATTATCTTTTAACACAGATTCCTAAACAGTAATTAAGGTGCAACACCTACAGACCCCTTCAAGCCTTCCCTCAATTTACGCAGATTTTACTGATGTGTTTGAAAAGAAAGCAGCTGATATGCTGCCACTCCACCGTCCTTACGACTGCAGATTGACCTCTTTTCTGGAGCCCCACTTCCTAAAGGGAGGGCTTATCCACTCTCCAAAGCTGAAACCAAGGCCACGAGGAGTATATTCAAGAGAACCTAGCTAAAGGTTTTATTCGCCCTACCTCTTCTCCTGCCGGGGCTGGCTTCTTTTTTGTCAGTAAGAAGGATAGTGGGCTCAGACCCTGTATCGACTAGAGAGCCCTTAAAAACATCACTATCAAGAATCTCTATCCTATTCCGTTAATCACAGAACTTTATGATTTGCTCCAGAATGCTCGCTACTTCACTAAGTTGGATCTACGTGGGGCATACAATTTTGTTCGTATATTCCCAGGGCATGAATGGAAGACTGCCTTTAAAACAAGATCAGGGCATTATGAATACCTCGTAATGCCTTTTGGGCTGTGTAATGCCCCTGCTGTCTTCCAAGCATTTGTCAACGATGTCTTCTGTGATTTTCTCAATCGCACTGTCATCGTCTATCTGGATGACATTCTTATTTTCTCCTCCACCCTTGAGGAGCATCATGAACATATGAGACAGGTACTTCTTCGCCTCAGAGACAATTCCCTGGTAGTCGAACTGGAGAAATGTGAATTTGACCAAGTTCAGATCCAGTTCCTTGGTTATGTTATCTCGGAGGGTTTTGCCATGGATCCTACTAAGCTCACCGCAGTCCTGGAATGGCCTCAACCCACCTCATTTAAGGAACTACAGAGATTCTTGGGGTTCTCTAATTATTACCAGAAGTTTATAAAATAAAACTTCCCCAAATAGTTGCTCCCCCCTTTGAGTTAACTAAACGGAACAGAGACTGCAAAAACTGGCCTCCTGAAGCCTGAAAAAGGCCTTTTGTTCTGCTCCTGTGCTCCGCCATCCTGCTCCTGACCTGCAGTTCACTTTAGAGGTTGACACATCCTAGATTGGAGCTGGAGCAGTCCTAACCCAAAGGGATCCTTTATCCTCCAAGTTGTACCCTGTAGCATTTTTCTCCAAGCACTTTACTCCTGCAGAGAAAAACATAATTTATGCTTAACTGATAAATTTATTTCTCTTGTGGTGTATCCTGTCCACGGATCATCCATTACTTGTGGGATATTCTCCTTCCCAACAGAAAGTTGCAAGAGGATCACCCACAGCAGAGCTGCTATATAGCTCCTCCCCTAACTGCCATATCCAGTCATTCAACCGAAACTAGCCGAGAAAGGAGAAACCATAGGGTGCAGTGGTGACTGTAGTTTAAAATTTAGACCTGCCTTAAAAGGACAGGGCGGGCCGTGGACTGGATACACCACAAATTTATTTCTCTTATCAGGTAAGCATAAATTATGTTTTCTCTTGTTAGGTGTATCCAGTCCACGGATCATCCATTACTTGTGGGATACCAATACCAAAGCTAAAGTACACGGATGAAGGGAGGGACAAGGCAGGTACTTAAACGGAAGGGACCACTGCCTGCAGAACCTTTCTCCCAAAAATAGCCTCCGAAGAAGCAAAAGTATCAAATTTGTAAAATTTTGAAAAGGTATGAAGCGAAGACCAAGTCGCTGCTTTGCAAATCTGTTCAGCAGAAGCCTAATTTTTAAAGGCCCAGGTGAAAGCCACAGCTCTAGTAGAATGAGCTGTAATCCTTTCAGGGGGCTGCTGTCCAGCAGTCTCATAGGCTAAGCGTATTACGCTCCGAAGCCAAAAAGAAAGAGAGGTTGCCGAAGCCTTTTGACCTCTCCTCTGTCCAGAGTAAACAACAAACAGGGAAGATGTTTGACGAAAATCTTTAGTCGCTTGTAAGTAAAACTTTAAAGCACGGACTATGTCCAAATTATGTAAAAGACGTTCCTTCTTTGAAGAAGGATTAGGACACAATGATGGAACAACAATCTCTTGATTGATATTCTTGTTGGAAACTACCTTAGGTAAAAACCCAGGTTTTGTACGCAGAACTACTTTATCTGTATGGAAAATCAGATAAGGAGAATCACATTGTAAAGCTGATAACTCAGAGACTCTACGAGCCGAGGAAATAGCCATCAAAAACAGAACTTTCCAAGATAAAAGTTTGATATCAATGGAATGAAGGGGTTCAAACGGAACTCCTTGAAGAACCTTAAGAACCAAGTTTAAGCTCAATGGAGGAGCAACAGGTTTAAACACAGGCTTAATTCTAACCAAAGCCTGACAAAATGCCTGGACGTCTGGAACCTCTGCCAGACGCTTGTGCAAAAGGATAGACAGAGCATAAATCTGTCCCTTTAAAGAACTAGCTGATAATCCTTTATCCAAACCCTCTTGGAGAAAGGACAATATCCTAGGAATCCTAACCTTACTCCATGAGTAATTCTTGGATTCACACCAATGAAGATATTTGCGCCATATCTTATGGTAGATTTTCCTGGTTACAGGCTTTCGTGCCTGTATTAAGGTATCAATGACTGACTCGGAGAAGCCACGCCTTGATAAAATCAAGCGTTCAATCTCCAGGCAGTCAGTCTCAGAGAAATTAGATTTGGATGATTGAAAGGACCTTGTAGTAGAAGGTCTTGTCTCAGAGGCAGAGGCCAAGGTGGAAAGGATGACATGTCCACCAGGTCTGCATACCAGGTCCAAGATCACCGATGCTCTCTCCTGTTTGATTTTGGCAATCAGTCGAGGGAGCAGAGGAAACGGTGGAAACACATAAGCCAGGTTGAAGAACCACGGTGCTGCTAGAGCATCTATCAGCGTCGCTTCTGGGTCCCTGGACCTGGATCCGTAACAAGGAAGCTTGGCGTTCTGGCGAGACGCCATGAGATCCAATTCTGGTGTGCCCCAACGATGAACCAATTGAGCAAACACCTCCGGATGGAGTTCCCACTCCCCCGGATGAAAAGTCTGACGACTTAGAAAATCCGCCTCCCAGTTCTCTACACCTGGGATATGGATCGCTGATAGATGGCAAGAGTGAGTCTCTGCCCAGCAAATTATCTTGGAGACTTCTAACATCGCTAGGGAGCTCCTGGTCCCCCCTTGATGGTTGATGTAAGCCACAGTCGTGATGTTGTCCGACTGAAATATGATGAACCTCAGGGTTGCTAACTGAGGCCAAGCTAGAAGAGCATTGAATATTGCTCTTAACTCCAGAATATTTATTGGGAGGAGTTTCTCCTCCTGAGTCCACGATCCCTGAGCCTTCAGGGAATTCCAGACTGCACCCCAACCTAGAAGGCTGGCATCTGTTGTTACAATTGTCCAATCTGGCCTGTGAAAGGTCATACCTTTGGACAGATGGACCCGAGATAGCCACCAGAGAAGAGAATCTCTGGTCTCTTGATCCAGATTTAGCAGAGGGGACAAATCTGTGTAATCCCCATTCCACTGACTGAGCATGCATAATTGCAGCGGTCTGAGATGTAGGTGCGCAAATGGCACTATATCCATCGCCGCTACCATTAAGCCGATCACTTCCATGCACTGAGCCACCGAAGGGCGCGGAATGTAGTGAAGAACACGGCAGGAATTTAAAAGCTTTGATAACCTGGACTCCGTCAGGTAAATTTTCATTTCTACAGAATCTATCAGAGTTCCTAGGAAGGAAATCCTTGTGAGGGGTGATAGAGAACTCTTTCCCTCGTTCACTTTCCACCCATGCGACCTCAGAAATGCCAACACTATGTCCGTATGAGATTTGGCAATTTGGAAGTTTGACGCCTGTATCAGGATGTCGTCTAGATAAGGGGCCACTGCTATGCTCCGTGGTCTTAGGACCGCCAGAAGAGACCCCAGAACCTGTGTAAAAATTCTTGGGGCTGTAGCTAACCCTAAGGGAAGAGCCACAAACTGGTAATGTCTGTCTAGAAAGGCAAACCTTAGGAACCGATGATGATCTTTGTGAATCGGTATGTGAAGGCAAGCATCCTTCAAATCCACTGTGGTCATGTACTGACCCTCCTGGAACATAAGTAGGATTGTCCGAATAGTTTCCATTTTGAACGATGGAACACTGAGGAATCTGTTTAAGATCTTTAGATCCAAAATTGGTCTGAAGGTTCCCTCTTTTTTGGGAACCACAAACAGATTTGAATAAAATCCCTGTCCTTGTTCCATCTGTGGAACTGGATGGATCACTCCCATTATTAGGAGGTCTTGCACACAGCGTAAGAATGCCTCTTTCTTTATCTGGTTTACAGATAATCTCAAAAGGTGAAATCTCCCTTGTGGGGGGGGGGGAAGCTTTGAAGTCCAGAAGATATCCCTGAGATATGATCTCCAACGCCCAGGGATCCTGAACATCTCTTGCCCACGCCTGGGCGAAGAGAGAAAGTCTGCCCCCTACTAGATCAGTTGCCGGATAAGGGGCCGTTCCTTCATGCTGTCTTAGAGGCAGCAGCAGGCTTTCTGGCCTGCTTGCCTTTGCTCCAGGCCTGGTTAGATTTCCAGGCTGGCTTGGATTGCGCAAAAGTTCCCTCTTGTTTTGTAGCAGATGAAGTTGATGCTGCACCTGCCTTGAAATTTCGAAAGGCACGAAAATTAGACTGTTTGGCCCTTGATTTGGCCCTGTCCTGAGGAAGGGTATGACCCTTACCTCCAGTAATGTCAGCAATAATTTCCCTCAAACCAGGCCCGAATAGGGTCTGCCCCTTGAAGGGAATGTTGAGTAATTTAGACTTTGAAGTCACGTCAGCTGACCAAGATTTAAGCCATAGCGCCCTACGCGCCTGGATGGCGAATCCAGAATTCTTAGCCGTTAGTTTAGTCAAATGAACAATGGCATCAGAATCAAAAGAATTAGCTAGCTTAAGTGTTCTAAGCTTGTCAAGTATTTCAGTCAATGGAGTAGCTGTCTGAAAGGCCTCTTCCAGAGACTCAAACCAGAACGCCGCAGCAGCAGTGACAGGAGCAATGCATGCAAGGGGCTGCAGGATAAAACCTTGTCGAATAAACATTTTCTTAAGGTAACCTAATTTTTTATCCATTGGATCTGAAAAAGCACAACTGTCCTCGACAGGGATAGTGGTACGCTTTGCTAAAGTAGAAACTGCTCCCTCCACCTTAGGGACCGTCTGCCATAAGTCCCGTGTGGTGGCGTCTATTGGAAACATTTTTCTAAAAATAGGAGGGGGGGTAAACGGCACACCGGGTCTGTCCCACTCCTTAGTAATAATTTCTGTAAACCTTTTAGGTATTGGAAAAAAACGTGTCACAGTCATTCACAGCAGCTAAAACCTCTCCAAGCAACACCCGGAGGTTCTCAAGCTTAAATTTAAAAGTAGACATATCTGAATCAGGTTTCCCCGAGTCAGAGACGTCACCCACAGACTGAAGCTCTTCCTCAGCTTCTGCATATTGTGACGCAGTATCAGACATGGGCCTTAAAACATCTGCGCGCTCTGTATTACGTCTAAACCCAGAGCTATCTCGTTTTCCTCTGAATTCAGGCAGTCTGGCTAATACCGCTGACAGGGTATTATCCATGATTGCCGCCATGTCCTGCAAAGTAATCGCTATGGGCCTCTTTGATGTACTTGGCGCCATTTTAGCGTGAGTCCCGGGAGTCAAAGGGTCCGACACGTGGGGAGAGTTAGTCGGCATAACTTCCCCCTCATCAGAATCCTCTGGTGATAATTCTTTTAAAGATAACAGCTGATCTTTATGGTTTAAAGTGAAATCAATACATTTAGTACACATTCTCCTATGGGGTTCCACCATGGCTTTTAAACATAATGAACAAGGAGTTTCCTCTATGTCAGACATGTTTATACAGACTAGCAATGAGACTAGCAAGCTTGGAAAACACTTTAAATCAAGTTAACAAGCAATATAAAAAAACGTTACTGTGCCTTTAAGAGAAACAAATTTTGCCAAAATTTGAAATAACAGTGAAAAAACGCAGTTAAACTAACGAAATTTTTACAGTGTATGTAACAAGTTAGCAGAGCATTGCACCCACTTGCAAATGGATGATTAACCCCTTAATACAAAAAACAGATTAACAAAACGAAAAATATGGTTTTTAAACAGTAATAACAACTGCCACAGCTCCTACTTTTGAAGCCTTTTGAGCCCTTCAGAGATGTCCTATAGCATGCAGGGGACTGCTGAGGGAAGCTGAATGTCACAGTTTGTAATTTTAACTGCACCAACTGTAACTTTTATACTATAACAGTGGAAAGCCTCAGGAAACTGTTTCTAGGTAAAAATAAAGCCAGCCATGTGGAAGAAACTAGGCCCCAATAAGTTTTATCACCAAAGCATATATAAAAACGATTAAACATGCCAGCAAACGTTTTATATTGCACATTAATCAGAGTATATACCTCTGATAGCAAGTCTGATACTAGTCGCTATTAAATCACTGTATTTAGGCTTTAACTTACATTAATCCGGTATCAGCAGCATTTTCTAGCAAATTCCATCCCTAGAAAAACTTAACTGCACATACCTTATTGTAGGATACCCTGCACGCCATTCTCCCTCTGAAGTTACCTCACTCCTCAGGCATATGTGAGAATAGCAGTGGATCTTAGTTACTTCTGCTAAGATCATAGAAAAACGCAGGCAGATTTTTCTTCTAAATGCTGCCTGAGATAAAATAGCACAACTCCGGTACCATTTAAAAACAAAAAACTTTTGATTGAAGAAAAAACTAACTATATTTTACCACTTTCCTCTTACTACCTCCAGCTATGTTGAGAGCTTGCAAGAGAATGACTGGATATGGCAGTTAGGGGAGGAGCTATATAGCAGCTCTGCTGTGGGTGATCCTCTTGCAACTAATCGTGAACTCTTAGCCATTAAGATGGCTCTGACTGAATGGCATCATTGGCTAGAGGGTACCGCCAATCCCATTCAGATTTTCACTGACCACAAGAATCTGACTGCAACGTGCCAAGCCTAGAAAGCCTCCTGAAGCCTCCACAGATCCCTATATCTTCTTTGTACCTCTGAACCTACGCACCCCTGTGCTATCTTGGGCTCATGATAGTAAACTTTCAGGACATCCTGGTTTAACAAGAACTTTTAAGCTTCTTTCCAAGCATGTATGGTGACCTACCATGAAAACCGACGCTCAGGATTATGTGAAAGCCTGCACGACTTGTGCTGCCAATAAGACTCCCCGATCCTTGCCTCCTGGCTTACTCCAACCGTTGTCCATTCCTAAATAACCTTGGACACACATAACAATGGATTTCATTGTGGACCTCCCTCCTTCTGACCATCATATGGTAATCTGGGTTGTGGTGGATCGATTTTCCAGACTGGCTCATTGTGTACCCTTTAAGAAACTGCTATCTGCCCAAGAGTTATCATCTCTTTTTCTGTTACATGTGGTACGACTTCATGGGATTCCCGTGAATATTGTTTCCGAGGTCCACAATTCATCTTTACCTTTGGAGAGCCTTTTGCAAGTTGATTGGAACCACTGTTTCCTTGTCGTCCGGCTACCATCCTCAGACTAATGGGCTGACAGAGAGTGAATCAAGATCTCGAAGCCTATCTCAGAACTTTTATTAATTCTCTCCATACCAAATGGTCTGAATTGTTGCCCCTAGCTGAGCTGGCAAAGAACACTCATTGGCACTCTTCTCTACAATGTTCTCCATTTCAAGCCACAGCAGGTTACCAACCTCGTGTCTTTCCTCTTTCTGCTCAGTCCACAGGGGTTCCTGCTGCAGACCGACACCTTACTTACCTCACTACTCATTGGCAACGTATTCGCTCTAAGTTACATTCAGCTGTCTCCAGATACAAGAGGTTTGCTGATCATCATAAAGCTTCTGTTCGTGCCTTTTCAGTAGGTGAACGTGTTTGGATCTCTACTCGACATATACGTCTACTTCAACCCAGTCACAAATTAGGGCCTAGGTTTATCAGTCCCTACAAGGTCCTTAAAAGACTGTCTCCTGTTGTCTACAAAGTGGTCTTACCCAGAACACTGCACTTACACCCAGTCTTCCACATCTCATTACTCAAGCCTTACATCAAGAACAGATATATTCAGCTCTGACCTCCTCTGCTCCTGATTCATGGTGACCCTGAGTATGAGGTTGCTAAGATTCTGGACTCCAGATACAGGCACAGGCAACTACAGTACCTCGTACACTGGAAGAGTTACTCAGTGGCAGATCGTTCCTGGGTTCCTGCCCGTGATGTGCATGCTACTTCTTTGGTCTCTAGATTTCATGCTGCACATCCCACCAAGCCTATGTAGAGTCCCGGAGGTACCCTTTGAGAAGGGGGTTCTGTCACACTGCTCCTCCGCTCTGCTGTGGCCATTGCCACGGAAGCAGGCAGTCCTCCTGTTGCTAGGGATGCGGCAGTGTAACTGCAGCACGGTGATGACATCATCACCGCCCGCCCTGTCTTCCCTATGTAAGTGCCTCAGTCTCTCTCACTTGTGCCTAAGTATAGGTGTTACTTCGTGTTCTCCTGGGTGCTGTATTTCTGTTTACTGGATTGCTATATTTATACTCTGTTGATGAGCCTGTTTGACTACTCTGCTTACCTTAACCCCTGAACTACTGGATTGCTATACTGATACTGAACTCTGCTTGTTTGACTACTCTGCTTGCCTTAAACCCTGAACTAATGGATTGCTATACTGATACTGAACTCTGCTTGTTTGACTACTCTGCTTGCCTTAACCCCTGAACTACTGGATTGCTATACTGATACTGAACTCTGCTTGTTTGACTACTCTGCTTGCTTAACCTCTGAACTACTGGATTGCTACTTTGTTGCTGAACTCTGCCAGTCTGACCATTCTATTGGCTTACCCCTGAACTGCTATACTGCTGGAAATCCTTTTGTTGCCGACTCCTGCCTGTTTATGTCCTTCTATTGGTTTACCCCTGAACTGCCATACTTTTGGATTACCTTCCTGTTGCCGCTGATTACTGCCCTGCCTGCTATGAGTACGGCTTACCTCATTTTACAAACTCTCTCTCTGCTCTGGGATATTTCCTATCATTCCACTTGATGCCGGGATAAGAAGACTACTAGCCAAGTTTGGTCTGGTAGTGGTATATGCCATGAGCATTACCATTACTGTCTGATTAAAAAGTTTTTTTTAAAAACATTTCATAAAAAGTTAGATCTCAGGGCTTTAACATAGAGATACATACATATACATGTCTAAATATATATGTGTGTGTATGTATATGTGTATGATGGTGTATGATGGTTTGATCATTGAGCATCCTTTAGGATAGTGTCATGCGTATGTTTGTATACTTTTCACCTTTGGTTTGATTGGCCATTCAGAAATGGATTCAATACACGCTATCATAGGCGTGGTCTAGATATACGCATGCACAATTTCTAGATGAGGAGACAAAAGATCTATAAATATCTGGTATGTTACATTTTATGCATTATTCACCTGAGGAAACAGTGTAACACTGAGAAATGTGTTGTGATTTTATCTGTGATTCTACTTTTTATCAACAATATATGTGCTGTATAAGTATACTCTGGTCTGTGTTTATTAAGGTTTTGAGTTGCAAATATCCCCTCTCCTTCGAGTCCTTTATTATGAGGATTTGAGAAGTTTGGGGTGAACCTCTGCGACACCTTGTTAACAGCATTATAGAGTTACATACTTTTGCACTTTCTAGTTTAGTAGGGTCCTGTGATTAAAAAACACATAAAGGCATATCCCAGATTAATCATGGAGCAAGGTTACTGGGCGGCTTTATAAGGTCCAGCCTGCTGTTACAGCACTTTATTAGTGCTTTACATCTTGTAATTAGATTTGATCACCAACGCACGCAAAAAGCCTTTGTCTAGCGAAGTTAACATGCGAGTGAGAGCACAAAGTACCGCTACACTCGTAACCTAGCCCAAAACACCAAAGTCTGAGAGATCTGAGGTAGACCACTGCATCAAGTACTGATATTCTTTAAAACTTTATTTATAGCAGTTGTATGACAAGCTGTCACTTGTAATGTACAAAGCTTAAATGGACAGTCTACTGCAGAATTTCCATTATTTAAAAAGATAGATAATTTCTTTATTACCCATTCCCCAGTTATATAATTACACTTTTTATCTCTGTGATTACCTTGTATCTAAGCCTCGGCAGACTACCCCCTTATATAAGTTATTTTGACAGACTAGTCTTTTAAACAATCAGTTCTAAATAACTGCATGGGAGTGAGCACAATGTTATCTATATGGCACACATGAACTAGCGCTGTACAGATGTGAAAAACTATCAAAATGCACTGAGATAACAGGCGGCATTCAATGGCTTAGAAATTAGCATATGAGCCTATCTAGGTTTACCTTTAACAAAGAATACCAAGAGAACAAAGCATTTGATGATAAAAGTTAATTGGAAAGTTGTTTAAGATTGCATGCCCTATCTGAATCAAGAAAGTTTAATTTGGACTAGACTGTCCCTTTAATTAAATACCAAAATGCTAACACCTAATATCATGTTAACAGCATAAAAACAGAATGTATGCTTACCTGATAAATTACTTTCTCTTGCGGTGTATCCAGTCCCCGGATTCATCCTTACTTGTGGGATATTCTCCTTCCCTACAGGAAGTGGCAAAGAGAGCACACAGCAGAGCTGTCCATATAGCTCCCCCCCTAGCTCCACCCCCCAGTCATTCGACCAAAGGTTAAGAAGCCAAAGGAGAAACCATAGGGTGCAGTGGTGTCTGTAGTTTAAACAAAAAATGTTTTACCTGACTTAATTGCCAGGGCGGGCCGTGGACTGGATACACCGCAAGAGAAAGTAATTTATCAGGTAAGCATAAATTCTGTTTTCTCTTGCAAGGTGTATCCAGTCCACGGATTCATCCTTACTTGTGGGATACCAATACCAAAGCTTTAGGACAAGGATGAAGGGAGGGAACAAGACAGGTACCTTAAACGGAAGGCACCACTGCTTGCAAAACCTTTCTCCAAAAAATAGCCTCAGAAGAAGCAAAAGTATTGAATTTATAAAATTTGGCAAAAGTATGCAGTGAAGACCATTTTTGAAAGCCCATGTGGAAGCCACTGCTCTGGTAGAATGAGCAGTAATTCTTTCAGGAGGCTGCTGGCCAGCAGTCTCATAGGCCAAACGGATGATGCTTTTCAGCCAAAAGGAAAGAGAGGTAGCAGTCGCCTTCTGACCTCTCCTCTTACCAGAATAGATAACAAACAAAGAAGATGTTTGTCTGAAATCCTTAGTTGCTTGTAAATAGAACTTTAAAGCACGAACTACATCAAGATTATGCAAAAGACGTTCCTTCTTCGAAGATGGGTTAGAACACAGAGAAGGAACAACTATTTCCTGGTTAATATTCTTGTTATAAACAACTTTAGGAAGAAAACCAGGTTTGGTACGCAAAACTACCTTATCTGCGTGGAACACCAGATAAGGTGAATCACACTGTAAGGCAGATAATTCTGAGACTCTTCGAGCAGAAGAGATAGCTACCAAAAACAAAACTTTCCAAGATAACAACTTAATATCTATGGAATGTAAAGGTTCAAACGGAACCCCTTGAAGAACTGAAAGAACTAGATTTAGACTCCATGGCGGAGCCACAGGTTTATAGACAGGCTTGATTCTGACTAAAGCCTGTGCAAACGCTTGAACATCCGGTACCTCTGCCAGACGCTTGTGCAAAAGGATAGACAGAGCAGATATCTGTCCCTTTAAAGAACTAGCCGACAATCCTTTCTCCAAACCGTCTTGGAGAAAAGACAATATCCTGGGAATCCTAATCTTACTCCATGAGTAACCCTTGAATTCACACCAACAAAGATATTTCCACCATATCTTATGGTAGAATTTCCTGGTGACAGGCTTTCTAGCCTGGATCAGAGTATCTATAACTGACTCAGAAAAACCACGCTTTGAAAGAATTAAGCGTTCAATCTCTAAGCAGTCAGACGTAGAGAAACTAGATTTGGATGCTTGAACGGACCCTGTATTAGAAGGTCCTGCCTCATTGGCAGTTTCCATGGTGGGACAGATGACATGTCCACTAGGTCTGCATACCAAGTCCTGCGTGGCCACGCAGGCGCTATCAAAATCACTGACGCCTTCTCCTGCTTGATTCTGGTGATCAGACGAGGGAGAAGAGGAAACGGTGGGAAAACATAAGCCAGATTGAAGGACCAAGGCGCTACTAGAGCATCTATCAATGCCGCCTTGGGGTCCCGGGACCTGGATCCGTAGAGAGGAAGCTTGGTGTTCTGACAGGACGCCATCAGGTCCAACTCTGGAATGCCCCATAGCTGAGTCAGCTGGGCAAATACCTCCGGGTGGAGTTCCCACTCCCCCGGGTGAAAAGTCTGACGACTTAGAAAATCCGCCTCCCAGTTGTCTACACCTGGGATGTGAATTGCTGATAAATGGCAGGAGTGGGCCTCCGCCCACCTGATTATTTTGGTTACTTCCCTCATCGCTAGAAAACTCTTTGTTCCCCCCTGATGATTGATGTAAGCTACAGTCGTAATGTTGTCCGACTGAAATCTTATGAATTTGGCCGCAGCTAGGTGAGGCCATGCCTGAAGCGCGTTGAATATCGCCCTCAGTTTGAGCTACAGATGGCAGAGGAATGGAATGAAGAACTCGGCAAGAGTTAAAAGTTTCAACTTTCTGACCTCCGTCAGAAATATTTTCATTTCTACTGAATCTATTGGTGTTCCTTGGAAGGGAACCCCTGTGAGTGGGGACAGGGAACTCTTTTTGATGTTCACCTTCCACCCGTGAGACCTTAGAAAGGCCAATACAATCTCCGTGTGAGCCTTGGCTCTGTGAAAAGACGGCGCCTGAATTAAGATGTCGTCCAAATAAGGCGCCACTGCTATGCCCCACGGTCTTAGAACCGCCAGAAGGGGCCCTAGCACCTGTGGAAATTCTGGGAGCAGTGGCTAAACCGAATGGAAGAGCCACTAACTGGTAATGCATGTCTAGAAAAGCAAACTGGAGGAACTGATGATGATCTTTGTGGATTGGGATATGCAGGTACGCATCCTTTAGATCCACGGTTGTCATATATTGACCTTCCTGGATCATAGGTAAGATTGTCCGAATGGTCTCCATCTTGAATGATGAGACTCTGAGGAATTTGTTTAGAAATTTGAGATCCAGGATTGGTCTGAAAGTTCCTTCTTTTTTGGGAACCACAAACAGGTTTGAGTAAAACCCCAGCCCTTGTTCCGCAATTGGAATTTCTTGGATCACTCCCATTGTATGTAGGTCTTCTACACAGCGTAAGAACGCCTCTTTCTTTGTCGTGTCTGTAGACAGACGAGAAATATGGAACCTTCCCCTTGGAGGGGAGTCCTTGAATTCTAGAAGATATCCCTGGGTAACAATCTCTAAAGCCCAGGGATCGAGAACATCTCTTGCCCAGGCCTGAGCGAAGAGAGAAAGTCTGCCCCCTACTAGATCCGGTTCGGGATCGGGGGCTACCCCGTCATGCTGTCTTGGTAGCAGCTGCAGGCTTTTTGGCCTGTTTACCCTTGTTCCAGCCCTGATAAGGCTTCCAGGTTGCCTTGGGCTGTGAAGCGTTACCCTCTTGCTTTGCAGCTGTAGAGGCTGAAGCGGGACCGCTCCTGAAATTACGAAAGGAACGAAAATTAGCTTTGTTTTTAGCCTTAAAAGGCTTGTCCTGGGGGAGAGCATGGCCCTTTCCCCCGGTGATTTCTGAAATAATCTCTTTCAATTCTGGCCCGAAAAGGGACTTTCCCCTGAAAGGGATATTTAACAATTTGGATTTTGACGACACATCAGCCGACCAGGACTTGAGCCAAAGCGTTCTGCGTGCCATAATGGCGAAGCCTGAATTTATTGCCGCCAAGTTAGCTAATTGCAAAGCGGCATCTGTGATAAATGAATTAGCCAGCTTTAGAGCCTTAATTCTATCCATAATTTCGTCATATGAGGTCTCCATCTGGAGTGACTCCTCCAGCGCCTCAAACCAGAAAGCCGCTGCAGTAGTTACAGGAACAATGCAGGCAATAAGTTGGAGAAGAAAGCCTTGTTGAACAAAGATTTACTTAAGTAAACCTTCTAACTTTTTATCTATAGGATCTTTAAAAGCACAGCTGGCTGCAATTGGTATGGTTGTGCGCTTAGCAAGTGTCGAAACAGCCCCCTCTACCTTAGGGACCGTCTGCCACGAGTCCCGTCTAGGGTCAGTTATGGGGAACATTTTCTTAAAAATAGGTGGGGGGACAAAAGGGACACCTGGTCTATCCCACTCCCTAGTAACAATATCCGCAACCCTCTTAGGGATCGGAAATGCATCAGTGTATACAGGAACCTCTAGGTACTTGTCCATTTTACACAACTTCTCTGGGACCATCATAGGGTCACAATCATCCAGAGTAGCTAATACCTCCCTGAGCAAAAACGCGGAGGTGTTCTAATTTAAATTTAAATGCTAATGAATCTGACTCTGCCCGATGAGAAACCTTTCCTGAATCGTAAATTTCTCCCTCAGACACATGGGGAGAGGTAGAAGGACTATCCTCATTACCTTCAGTCTGAGAATCATCTTGGGCCACATTTTTAAGTGCAACAATATGATCTTTAAAGTGTATAGACATATTAGTGCAATTGGGACACATTCTGAGAGGGGGTTCCACCATGGCTTCTAAACACATTGAACAAGGATTTTCCTTAGTGTCAGACATGTTTAACAGACTAGTAGCATACACAAGCAAGCTTGGAAAACACTTTAATCAAATAAAAAACGTTACACAATTTTACAAAACAGTGAAATTTTCACAGTATGTACCTAAGGCTTTAATAAGATTGCACAGCAAGTTTCAGAACGATTAACCCCTTAATGCCCAAACCGGAGCAGCCTAAAGCCAACAACCAGTTAACAAACTACAGCACCTTGCCAAAGCTTACTGCTGTGGCCCTACCTGCCCTTAGGGATCAGTTTTGGGGAAATAAAGCTTCTTCTAGGCCCTCAATCAGCAGCTGGACCCTCCATGTGAAGCAGCATGAAGTCTCTCATTTCTTAGTGCGCATCTGAGGTCGCGAAATTAGGTCTCTCCCACTCCACTCCGGAGTTGTGAGGCCTACAAAAATCACTTCTAAGTGACTAAATTTATGCCATGTGGATAATAACCCCAGTAAAACACTCCAAAGTGCCTAAAAAGGTGTCTCCAATGAGTATTTTTTAATAAATAATCGATTACCCTGCCTTAGTGTCAACCAGCCTATTTAGCCCTGTCATGTAAGCATTCAATTCTATACTAAGTCTCAGAACATAGCTTACCCTCCCCACATGGGGATCTTGTCAGTCTTCTAGCATTATCTCAGTCTTGACTAGAAATAAATGACTGAACATACCTCATTGCAGTCAAGCCTGCAAACTGTTCCCCCCAACTGAAGTTTTCTGGTACTCCTCAGTCCTGTGTGGGAACAGCAGTGGATTTTAGTTACAACATGCTAAAATCATTTTCCTCTCAGCAGAAATCTTCATCACTTTCTGCTAGAGAGTAAATAGTACAAACCGGTACCATTTAAAAATAACAAACTCTTGATTGAAAATATAAGACTACATATCTAACACCACATTCACTTTACCCTCCCTGAGAGAGAACCTAGTGCGTTAACGCGGCAAAGAGAATGACTGGGGGGTGGAGCTAGGGGGGGAGCTATATGGATAGCTCTGCTGTGTGCTCTCTTTGCCACTTCCTGTAGGGAAGGAGAATATCCCACAAGTAAGGATGAATCTGGATACACCTTGCAAGAGAAATTGCTACATAGCCTAATCTGTCTCCTAGGCCCCCAGAAATAAAAGTCTTTGGTTATTCTGCTTACTAGTGCTGATGACACTAAGGACCTCAGCTACTGAAATAGGAGCTTTTACATTTTGCAGTTAATCATTGTACAATTGTGGAAGGGCAATATCCTGCCAAGCTTTTTCTTTAAAAGATGCATCAACATCTGGTTATTATACAACATTCAATAATAACTACTAAAAGCTTGATGTATGTCCTATTACTGTGTGAGCAAATAATCTGCATCTTTAATTGGTAAGATAGTATTAGGGCTTCTGGCCTGTCTAGTGATATTTGCAAGTAACCTCCACTGGTATTCTTTTAAGACCAAGAGATGTTGTAGGTTTCCAACTTAAGAATTCTGTCTAGAAGATGTAGTTATCTATCAGATCTGTATTTGTTGCATCTGTAGTTCATTCCAGACAAATGGAAAGCCAACAAAGACTATGGAATTAAACCTCAATCCTATAGCAACAACTTTGGATGCTGATTTCATTTTGACCTGTTCTGTCTTTAGGACTGTTCCTTTTACTTCAACCAATTTTAGAGAAACCTGATATAGGTCTTCTGCACCAATTCTTGTTAAGCCAGAATGCACACAGCGTCCCAGGGAGCACCATACTCACCAATGGTTTCCTCTACCACAGAGACGCTCTCCACCCTTCATGGAGCTTGCCAGCACTTTTTAAATACTACCAGACAAATTATTTTTCTGGAGCTCCTCACTAACTGATCAGTAGTTTCTGGACGCTTAAATAACCTGATTATCCTTGTTTCCTGCTTGCACTGTTCTACAGCTGACCATTACATGCCCACAGTGTAATGCTGACCCATTTCTGCCTGTTGTCCTGCTGGTCATTAGCTCAGTTTTCCTCTTGGTCATTATTGCCTATTTATCTGCTGGTTCATTACATGGCTACGGTGTTCCTGTTGGACTGTACCTCTCTAGTGGTAAAGACAAGTTCAAAATTAAGGCCATTACTTACATAGTAAACCTTACTGGTTTAATTTTGAACTTGTCTTTAGGTCTGTGTTTTTGTGCTGTTAGTATATTTTATATAAAGGAGAAATGTACAATTACGTTTGCTGCAGTTTAACATTTGCATTTACCATTTATGTATTTTGATTGAGAGTAGCTGTAACAAAAGATTATTAGTCATTGATTTGAATTGATAAAGCATAAAGCACCAGTCCCACACATGGGAGTCAAAATAATATTCTACTATTCAGATAATAGGGCTATTTTAGCATAAAGTTCAGTTCCTTAATAAGGCGCACAATGCTACATAACCTGTGAGCTCAGTCATTAACTATCCGTCAATGACCTTCAAAAACATCAACCTTTACATTATAAGTCAATACAAACAAGGATTTAATAAGGCTATGCTAAATATAGCCCACTTTCTCATTATATATGGATCCTCATAGAACTAATCCACAGATAAAAAAAACAAGATTACATGCTGTAGTGAGCTAATGAATGCCAAAAAAAGCGCCCGTTAATTCTGAGATTCACCACATACTCTGAAGACTAAAGAATAAACACTAGCGCCTAGATTTAGAGTTCTGCATTAGCCGTCAAAAGCAGCGTTAAGGGGTCCTAACGCTGCTTTTTACCGCCCGCTGGTATTTAGAGTCAGTCAGGAAAGGGTCTAAAGCTCACTTTCCAGCCGTGACTTTTCCATACCGCAGATCCCCTTACGCCAATTGCGTATCCTATCTTTTCAATGGGATCTTCCTAACGCTGGTATTTAGAGTCTTGGCTGAAGTGAGCGGTAGAGCCTCTACCGACAAGACTCCAGCCGCAGAAAAAGTCAGGAGTTAAGAGCTTTATGGGCTAATGCCGGTTTATAAAGCTCTTAACTACTGTGCTCTAAAGTACACTAACACCCAAAAACTACCTATATACCCCTAAACCGAGGCCCCCCCACATCGCCGCCACTCTAATAATTTTTTTAACCCCTAATCTGCCGACCGCACACCGCCGCCACCTACATTATCCCTATGTACTCCTAATCTGCTGCCCCTAACATCGCCGACACCTACATAATATTTATTAACCCCTAATCTGCCCCCCCAACGTCGCCGCTACCTTACCTACACTTATTATCCCCTAATCTGCCGGCCGGAACCTCGCCGCCACTATAATAAATGTATTAACCCCTAAACCGCCTCACTCCCGCCTCGCAAACCCTATAATAAATAGTATTAACCCCTAATCTGCCCTCCCTAACATCGGTGACACCTAACTTCAAGTATTAACCCCTAATCTGCCGACCGGACCTCGCCACTACTCTAATAAGTGTATTAACCCCTAAAGCTAAGTCTAACCCTAACCCTAACAACACCCTAAGTTAAATATAATTTTTATCTAACAAAATAAATTATTTCTTATTAAAAAAATTAATCCTATTTAAAGCTAAATACTTACCTGTAAAATAAACCCTAATATAGCTACAATATAAATAATAATTACATTGTAACTATTTTAGGATTTATATTTATTTTACAGGCAACTTTGTATTTATTTTAACTAGGTACAATAGCTATTAAATAGTTATTTACTATTTAATAGCTACCTAGTTAAAATAATTACAAAATTACCTGTAAAATAAATCCTAACCTAAGTTACAATTAAACCTAACACTACACTATCAATAAATTAATTAACTAAACTACCTACAATTACCTACAATTAAATCAACTAAACTAAATTACAAAAAAAAAACAAACACTAAATTACAACAACAAAAAAAGATTACAAGAATTTTAAACTAATTACACCTACTCTAAGCCCCCTAAAAAAATAACAAAGCCCCCCCCCCCCCCAATAAGAAAATGCCCTACCCTATTCTAAAATAAAAAGTTAACAGCTCTATTACCTTACCAGCCCTTAAAAGGGCTTTTTGCGGGGCATGCCCCAAAGAAATCAGCTCTTTTGCCTGTAAAAAAAACCATACAATACCCCCCCCAACATTACAACCCACCACCCACATACCCCTAATCTAACCCACCCAAACCCCCCTTAAAAAACCTAACACTAAGCCCCTGAAGATCTTCCTACCTTGTCTTCACCTAGCCGGGTACCATACGATCCGTCCAGAAGAGGGTCCGAAGTCTTCACCCTATCCGGCCAGAAGAGGTCCTCCAGAGGGTCCGAAGTCTTCATCCTATCCGGCCAGAAGAGGTCTTCCAGAGGGCCTTTTTCTTCCAGGCGGCATCTTCTATCTTCTTCCATCCGGAGCAGAGCGGGTCCATCTTGAAGCAGCCGGCGCGGATCCATCCTCATCTTCCGCCGTCCTAACACCGAATGAAGGTTCCTTTAAATTCAAGATGGCGTCCCTCAAATTCCGATTGGCTGATAGGATTCTATCAGCCAATCGGAATTAAGGTAGGAAAAATCTGATTGGCTGATTGAATCAGCCAATCAGATTCAAGTTCAATCGGATTGGCTGATCCAATCAGCCAATCAGATTGAGCTCGCATTCTATTGCCTGATAGGAACAGCCAATAGAATGCAAGCTCAATCTGATTGGCTGAGTAATAATAGGACTTTCCAAGAAAGAACCTTAATGTAAAGTGCATGCATAGGGTCAAACGGAGCCCTCTGCAAAACCTTAAGAACCAAGTTTAAGCTCCAAGGAGGAGCCGGGTTCCTGAAGGAATGAATGTCAGGAAGCTCCGCAAGTTTCTTATGCAACAGTACAGATAAAGCCAAGATCTGTCTTCTCAGGGAACTGGCTGCAAGACTCTTATCCAGACCGTCCTGGAGAAAGTCCAAAATCCTAGATACCCTGACCTTATGCCTGGGATATCCTTGTTCCTCACACCAGGACAAGTAGGTCCTCCACACCTTGTGGTAGATGCGACGAGTGACTGGCTTCCTGGCCTGAACAAGAGTGTCAATTACTTTTTCCGAAAATCCTCTCTTGGCTACGACTAGACGTTCAATCTCCACGCAGTCAGCCTCAGACAATAGAGATTTTAATGTAGAAAGGGACCTTGAACTAGCAGATCCCTGCGACAAGGTAACTTCCACGGTGGAGATGACGACATCGCCACCAGATCCACAAACCACATCCTCCGCGGCAACGACGGACCAAACAGAATAGCCAAAGCTTGCTCCTGCTTGATGTGGGCCACTACCCGAGGTAGAAGAGGCAACGGTGGAAATATGTAAATTAGGTTGAAGTGTCAGGGCACCGCCAAGGCATCTATCAGTTCCGCCTGGGATCCCTGGATCGCGACCCATATCTGAGTAGCATGCAATTGAGTCTGGATGCCATGAGATCTATCTCCGGCGTCCCCCATCTGCTGCAGATCTCCGCGAACATCTCGGGATGGAGGGACCATTCCCCTGGATGAAATGTCTGTCTGCTCAGAAAATCCGCTTCCCAGTTGTCCACACCCGGAATGTGGATCGCTGAGAGCGAACAATTGTGAGTCTCCGCCCATTCCAGAATCCAAGATACTTCCCTCATGGTTAGGGAGCCTCTCGCCCCCCCTTGTGGTTTATGTAAGCCAACGAGGTAATGTTGTCCGACTGGAATCTGATGAATCGGGACGACCCCAGAAGGGGCCAAGCCCTCAGAGCGTTGAATATCGCTCGAAGTTCCAAATTATGTATAGGTAGAGTCGACTCTTCTCGAGTCCATCTACCCTGTGCCCTTCTGGCACCTCATACAGCTCCCCATCCTGATAGACTTGCATCCGTGGTAACAATCTCCCAGGATGGTCTCAAAAAGGATGTCCCCTGAGATAACTGCCCCGATCGCGTCCACCAAGATAGGGACTCCCTCACCAGTCTGTTTAGAGATATCTGTTGGGATAGATCTGAATGATCACAGTTCTATTGTCTCAATATGCACAGCTGAAGAGGTCTGAGATGGAACCTGGTGAATGGAATAACATCTATGCTGAATACCATGAGCCTGATCACCTCCATATACCTGGCCATAGATGTTCTGGAGGATGTCTGAAGAGCTAGACAGTTGGATGCAAGCTTGCAACGTCTCTGATCTGTCAAGAATATCTTCATGGCTGAAGAATCTATTATAGAACCCAGAAATTCCACCCTTTTGCTGGGGACCAATGAACTCTTTCCTTAGTTTATCTTCCACCCGTGGAACTGAAGGAGAAGAGCTCTTGAGTGATCCTCCAACAAGACTGTGGGACGGAGCATGGACCAGGATATTGTCCAGATAAGGCAACACTGCAATTCTTCTGGCTCTTGCTACTGCGAATAGAGCTCCCAGAACCTTTGTGAAGACTCTTGGGGCCGTCGCCAGACCAAACGAAAGGGCCACAAACTGGGAGTGTTGGTCCAGAAAGGCGAACCTTAGAAACCTAAAGTGATCCTTGTGTATTGGAACATGAATGTAACCGTCCTTCAGGTCTATAGTCGTCATAAATTGCCCTTCTTGAACCAGGGGCAAAATCGACCTGATCATCTCCATCTTGAATGATGGAACTGACAAAAACTTGTTTAGGGTCTTTAGGTCCAGAATTGGACGAAACGTGCCTTCCTTCTTTGGGACCACGAAAAGGTTTGAATAGTACCCCAGACATCTTTCTGCCAGAGGAACTGTTACGATTACCCTGAGAGATGAGAGATCCCTTACACATCCCAGGAAGGCGTCTCTCTTTTCTGGTCTTGAAGATATGTTTGACAGGAGGAATCTGCCTCTGGCCGGATAAGACTTGAAACCTATCCTGTAACCCTGGGAAATGTCTCTACTCCAGGCCTCTGCAAAAAGAGATAGTCTGCCCTTACATGATCCGATGATGGACCAGGGGCCACCCCTTCATGCCGACTCGGCGGGCTTCTCGTTCTGCTTCGACTTGTTCCAAGAACCAGCTGGCTTCCAAGATTCCTTGGATTGTTCAGACTTTGCAGCAGGCTGCTGGCGCTGAGACTTGTCCACACGAAAGGGACGAAAAGTAGACCCCTTAGGTTTAACCTTCTTATCCTGAGGCAAGAAGGCACCCTTGCCCCCCGTGACCATAGTTATGAACGAATCCAGGTCCGGGCCAAAAAAAACCTACCCCTTGAATGGAAGGGAAAGCAAACGAGACTTAGAAGTCATTTTAGCAGACCACGACTTTAGCCACAGAGCCCTGCAGGCTAAAACAGAAAAACCTGATGTCTTAGCATTCAGGCAAATAATCTGCATGTTAGCATCACAAATAAACGAATGCACCACTCTTAAGGCCTTGATTCGGTCTATAATTTTATTGAGAGGAGTCTCCACCTCGACCATTGCTGATAGGTTGCCAATAGGTAACCGCACCAGTCATCACGGGGACCGCCGCTGGTTTAAAAATGAACCCTGTGAGTTAGAACATCTTCCACATCATGGACTCCATCTTTTTATCCATGGGTTACATGAAAGAGGAGCTATCCTCTAGCGGAATAGTCATTCTCTTAGCGAGCGTGGAGATAGCACCATCTACCTTAGGGACGGTTCCCCACAGTTCAAGCTGCACTTTTGGAACGGGGAAAAGCTTTTTAAAAGAAGAAAAGGGGGAAAAGGACGAACAAAGTTTCTCCCATTCATTCATAATAAATGTTAGCAATCTTGATTGGAACCAGGAAGGCCTGGGGCACTACCCTGTCTAGCTTAGGGATCGAAGGTTCCTCCGGTAGTTTCGGTTCCGGAACCCCCAACATAGCAAGCACCTCTTTTAGCAGAAAGCGCAAATGCTCCATTTTAAATTTTTCAATCAGGCTCCTCCGCAGACGGAGGCCTAGATGTTGCCGATTTTGACCCAGAAGCGTCATCCTCCGATAAGTCAGAATTGTCCTCCTCAGCAGATAATCTGTCCGAGACATCCAGCGCAGTCGGAGACCCCTGAGACGGATAGCCGTGCCGTACCCTCTGTTTGCTCTTTATAGGGCGAGGCATCGCATTAATGGCCGCTGTAACTGATCAGCGAAGTCTGAAGGCCAAAGGGCCCCTCCCGCAGGAGGATTAGTAGTGCCCTGGGGAACTGCTTGTGTAATCGGAGATGATTGCAGGGAATGCACCTCGTGGGACGGAGAGCCCTCAGAGGTGGACGGCTCAGTCGTACTAAATACTTTATTCTTTTTTGAAATAGCAATATTATCAAAGCATGTGGAACAGAGTTGCGTAGGCGGTTCGACTGGAAGCGCCTCGCAATATACACAGTTAATGGGTTTAGATGAAGAGGGAGTATCCTCTAACATATCAGAGTCCTCCATAGCTTGCGCCTTTATTACGGACTTGATCAAAAATAAATGGCAGCTTTATATCCCAATGGCCAGGGCACTCACCACCTCCTATGACCCGGACTACAAGGAACAGCATTCGTCTCCTCCGAACACAGGTTGAGAAAGAGGAAGTTGTAGAACCGCCCCTGCACTCGAGAGAAGCATGCATCAAAAAAGCCTGCCTCAATCTTTCGCTAATGAAAGGCATTACCTTAGATTCTATAAAGATAAAAGGAGCCACACTGTGACCCTGTCTTCATGCTTTATCAAAATATATATAAATGAAATGCTGTGGAACAGGAACAAGGCCCTTCAAGTGTGACAGGGTAGTAGCATCGCTCCTGACATGTACTTGAGAGAAGAAAAGCAGGCAGCGAAAATCGTCAACGCTGATTGCAAATGGAGCTGTTAAACTGAGTCGGGATGGTTTCGCAGAAAGACTCTCCCTGCAAGTCCGGACTCTAACTTTCACCTATGCTCTCACTGAGAGGCTGAAAGGACTACTTTAAACTCCACTCCCATTTCGAAGAGTACTACCCTCCATAAGAGACTACTCCGAATCTTCGGACACACTTCTCTGCCAACCTCCTGCGACGAAAGGCAAAGAATGACTGAGGGATGAGGGGAGTGGGGGAGGTATTAAAGCCTTTGGCTGGGGTGTCTATGCCTCCTCCTGGTGGCCAGGTTCTTAATTCCAACAAGTATTGAATGACGCAGTGGACTCTCCTCCTATTAAGATGGAAATTCAAGTTTTATTGCACAAATATATTATCAAATACATTTATATTTAATTATGCAATTAATTTGTGCTGTGGGTGGCAGAAAATGATATAAGCTTAGAAAATATTGCACTGTCCCCACATAGCTACTTCGTAAGGCCACCCAGCTGGCAAAATGTTTTGTGGATAAAACTGCAAAGTACAACTTTTATTCACATCTGATTACCAAAAACAAGGGTTAAATTTTTCAATCAGGCTCCTCCGCAGACGGAGGCCTAGATGTTGCCGATTTTGACCCAGAAGCGTCATCCTCCGATAAGTCAGAATTGTCCTCCTCAGCAGATAATCTGTCCGAGACATCCAGCGCAGTCGGAGACCCCTGAGACGGATAGCCGTGCCGTACCCTCTGTTTGCTCTTTATAGGGCGAGGCATCGCATTAATGGCCGCTGTAACTGATCAGCGAAGTCTGAAGGCCAAAGGGCCCCTCCCGCAGGAGGATTAGTAGTGCCCTGGGGAACTGCTTGTGTAATCGGAGATGATTGCAGGGAACGCACCTCGTGGGACGGAGAGCCCTCAGAGGTGGACGGCTCAGTCGTACTAAATACTTTATTCTTTTTTGAAATAGCAATATTATCAAAGCATGTGGAACAGAGTTGCATAGGCGGTTCGACTGGAAGCGCCTCGCAATATACACAGTTAATGGGTTTAGATAAAGAGGGAGTATCCTCTAACATATCAGAGTCCTCCATAGCTTGCGCCTTTATTACGGACTTGATCAAAAATAAATGGCAGCTTTATATCCCAATGGCCAGGGCACTCACCACCTCCTATGACCCGGACTACAAGGAACAGCATTCGTCTCCTCCGAACACAGGTTGAGAAAGAGGAAGTTGTAGAACCGCCCCTGCACTCGAGAGAAGCATGCATCAAAAAAGCCTGCCTCAATCTTTCGCTAATGAAAGGCATTACCTTAGATTCTATAAAGATAAAAGGAGCCACACTGTGACCCTGTCTTCGTGCTTTATCAAAATATATATAAATGAAATGCTGTGGAACAGGAACAAGGCCCTTCAAGTGTGACAGGGTAGTAGCATCGCTCCTGACATGTACTTGAGAGAAGAAAAGAATGACGCAGTGGACTCTCCTCCTATTAAGATGGAAATTCAAGTTTTATTGCACAAATATATTATCAAATACATTTATATTTAATTATGCAATTAATTTGTGCTGTGGGTGGCAGAAAATGATATAAGCTTAGAAAATATTACACTGTCCCCACATAGCTACTTCGTAAGGCCACCCAGCTGGCAAAATGTTTTGTGGATAAAACTGCAAAGTACAACTTTTATTCACATCTGATTAACAAAAACAAGGGTAGACATGGAGTATGGTATCATCTTACGAGTTTCACGCCCAAAACAAAAAACTATAATAAAAATAATTGCATATTACTTTAATGTCCTTCTTTATATTACATTTTTACAACATTAACAGCAATTTTGCTAAGTATTACCAGAGGGTTCTTGACTTTCACATGTGGGAAATAATACATGTTTTCCAACTTACTATTCCACACACAAATCCCTTCTAAGGACAAAATATAAGGCAGATACATAAATCACTTGATATTTAGGATAACCCAAAAATAAAGTTGCATTTATGTAAATTAAAAAAAAATGACAGTGGCACAGTATCAATGTGAGCATTTAAATCAGAGATACTGTAGAGAACCTTGGCACTCCTGATGTTTCAGAACTACATGACCCATGATGCTTAGGCACTCTGAAATCCAGTTGAGCATCATGGAAAATGTAGTTCTGAAACATCTCGATGGCCAAGGTTCCCCAGCCCTGATTTAAATGGACATTGTGCACAAAGAGGCCTACTTATCAAGCCGTCAACTTACTTGCATTCGACGGCACCAATACGCTCGCCTGACATCGCCTAACATCGCGATCGTGGACCTGAATAAGCTCTCCATATTTATATAAAAATCTGTCAAAAAGCCGCGCACCAAGTACGGGGCGATGAGCAGCGGACTGTTGTTAAGTAACAGTCATCGATTTCGCTGCTATTCGGGCTTTTTCACAGCTTTATTTGTATACTGTCACTAAACACAGTCACTATACTAAACTGTTTAACCCCTATCCCGCCGCTCCCGGACCCCGCCGCAACTAAATAAAGTTATTAACCCCTATCCCGCTGCTTCCAGACCCCGCTGCAACTAACTAAAGGTATTAACCCCTAAACCTCTGGCCTCCCACATCACTACCACTTACTAAACCTATTAACCCCTAAACCTAACAACCCGCTAACTTTATATTAAATATTAACTCATCCCTATCTTATAATAAATTTAAACTTACTCTTAGATTTAAATTTAACTATATTAAACTATTAATTAACGTACACTAACTATTATACTAAAATTACATAAAACTATATAAAACTATTAATTAACCTACCCTAACTATTATACTAAAATTACATTAAACTATATTAAACTATTAATTAATTAATCTACTCTAACTATTATACTAAAATTACAATAAACTAAATTAAACTATTAATTAATCTACCCTATTATACTAAAATTACATTAAACTATATTAAACTATTAATTAATCTATCCTAACTATTATACTAAAATGACATTAAATTATAAATTAAATTAACTATATTATATATTTAAACACCTAACCCTACTCAAATAATTTAAATCTACAATAAAAAATTACAAAGTTACAAAAAACTAACAACTAAGTTATAAAAAATAACAAACACTAAGTTACAAAAAAAAATAAACACTAAGTTACACAAAATAAAAAATAAGTGATCAAATATTTAATCTAATTACACCTAATCTAAGAACCCTATGAAAATAAAAAAGCCCCCACAAAATAAAAAAAAACCTAACCTACAATAAACTACCAATGGCCCTTAAAAGGGCCTTTTGCAGGGCATTGCCCCAAAGAAATCAGCTCTTTTACCTGTAAAAAAAAAAATAAAAATACCCCCCAACAGTAAAACCCACCACCCACACAACCAACCCCCCCAAATAAAAACCTAACTAAAAAAACCTAAGCTCCCCATTGCCCTGAAAAGGGCATTTAGATGGGCATTGCCCTTAAAAGAGCATTTAGCTCTATTGCTGCCCAAACCCTAATCTAAAACTAAAACCCACCCAATAAACCCTTAAAAAAACCTAACACTAACCCCCGAAGATCCACTTACAGTTTTTGAAGACCCGACATTCATCCTCAACGAAGCAGCAGAAGTCCTCAGCGAAGCCAGCAGAAGTCTTCATCCAAGCAGCCGAAGTCTTCATCCAAACCTGCAAAAGTCTTCACCCAGACGTCATCTTCTATCTTCATCCATCCGGCACGGAGAAGCTCCATCTTCAAGACATCCGACGCGGAGCATCCTTTTCTTACGACGTCTTCTTCGGAATGAAGGTTCCTTTAAATGACGTCATCCAAGATGGCGTCCCTTAGAATTCTATCAGCCAATCGGAATCTATCAGACAATCAGAATTAAGGTTGAAAAAATCCTATTGGCTGTTGCAATCAGCCAATAGGATTGAGCTTTCATCCTATTGGCTGATCCAATCAGCCAATAGGATTGATCTTGCATTCTATTGGCTGATTGGAATAGCCAATAGAATGTGAGCTCAATCCTATTGGCTGATTGCAACAGCAAATGGGATTTTTTCAACCTAAATTCCGATTGGCTGATAGCATTCTGCCAGCTTCGATGAGGACTTCTCCCGGGTTCATTGAGGATGGATGTCGGCTCTTCAAAACTGTAAGTGGATCTTCAGGGGTTAGTGTTAGTTTTTTTTAAGGGTTTATTGGGTGGGTTTTAGTTTTAGATTAGGGTTTGGGCAGCAATAGAGCTAAATGCCCTTTTAAGGGCAATGCCCATCCAAATGCCCTTTTCAGGGCAATGGGGGGCTTAGGTTTTTTTTAGTTAAGTTTTTATTTGGGGTGGTTGGTTGTGTGGGTGGTGGGTTTTACTGTTGGGGGGGTATTTGTATTTTTTATTTACAGGTAAAAGAGCTGATTTCTTTGGGGCAATGCCCTGCAAAAGGCCCTTTTAAGTAGGTAGTTTATTGTAGGTTAGTGGTTTTTTTATTTTGGGGGGGCTTTTTTATTTTCATAGGGCTCTTAGATTAGGTGTAATTAGTTTAAATATTTTTTATTTTGTGTAACTTAGTGTTCATTTTTTTTGTAACAGTGTTTGTTATTTTTTTTAACTTATTAGTTAGCTCTTTATTAAATTTTATTTAGTAAATTTAAATTATTTGAGTTTAGGGGGGGTAGTTATCAAGCCGTCTACTTTTCTGACTTCGCTGGCCCAATACGCCCGCCTAAGCTCCCCTACCTTCGCCGCCGCTGACCTTGAATACGTTCGCCTAAGTTATCAAAAAAAGCTGTCAAAAAGCCGCGGGGCGATGAGCAGCGGACTGTGAGAGTTATCACTCATCTGATCTCGCTGCCCTTCGGCTTTTTCCCAGCTTTATTGCTAGCCTGTCACTAAGCACCCACACTAAACTACACTGTTCTATCCCTATACCGGCGCCCCCGGAGCCCCCCGCAACTCAATAAAGTTACTAACCCCTAAACCGCCGCTCCTAGACCCTGCCGCAACTCTTATAAATGTATTAACCCCTAAACCGCCGCTCCCGGACACCGCTGCCACCTACAGTATACTTAGTAACCCCTATCCTGCCCCCCCTACACCGTCGCCCTCTAAAATAAAGTTATTAACCCCTATCCTGCTGATCCCGCACCTCTCCGCAACTAAATAAATAGTTTAACCCCTAAACCGCCGCTCCCTGAACCCACCGCAACCTATATTAAACCTATTAACCCCTATCCTGCCCCCCTACACCGTCGTCACCTATAATAAATTTATTAACCCCTATCCTGCCCCCCACTATACCGCCGCCACTGTAATAAATTTATTAACCCCTATCCTGCCCCCCCTACACCGTCGCCACCTATAATAAATTTATTAACCCCTATCCTGCCCCCCACTACACCGCCGCCACTGTAATAAAATTATTAACCCCTAAACCTAAGTCTAACCCTAACGCCCCCCTAACTTAAATATTAAATTAAATAAATCTAAATAATATTTCTATTATTAACTAAATTAATCCTATTTAAAACTAAATACTTACCTTTAAAATAAACCCTAATATAGCTACAATATAAATAATGATTATATTCTAGCTATCTTAGGATTTATTTTTATTTTACAGGTACCTTTCAATTTATTTTAACTAGGTACAATAGCTATTAAATAGTTATTAACTATTTAATAGCTTACCTAGCTAAAATAAACTGAAATTTACCTGTAAAATAAATCCTAACCTAAGTTATAATTACACCTAACACTACACTATACTTTAATAAATTATTCCTATTTAAAACTAAATACTTACCTGTAAAATAAACCCTAATATAGCTACAATATAAATAATAATTATATTCTAGCTATTTTAGGATTTATATTTATTTTACAGGTAACTTTGTATTTATTTTAGCTAGTTAGAATAGTTATTAAATAGTTATTAACTATTTAATAACTACATAGCTAAAAGAAATACAAAATTACCTGTAAAATAAATCCTAACCTAAGTTACAATTAAACCTAATACTACACTATTGGCCGATCAGCCAATAGAATGCGAGCTCAATCTGATTGGCTGATTCCATCAGCCAATCAGATTTTTCCTACCTTAATTCCGATTGGCTGATAGAATCCTATCAGCCAATCGGAATTGAGGGGACGCCATCTTGGATGACGTCCCTTAAAGGAGCCTTCATTCGTCGTAGTCCGTCGGTGAAGAAGGAGGTTCCGCGTCGGTGGGAGGAAGATTCAAGACCCGGCTTGGAAGATGACATCGCCCGGATAGAAGACCTCTTCAGCGCCTCTTGGAAGATGACATCGGCCGGATCGAAGACTTCTTCAGCGCCGCCTGGATGATGACTTCATTGGATGGAAGATTTCTTCAGCGCCGCTTGGAGGATTAACTTCTTCTGCTCCGGATGTCCACTTAGGTTCCATCGCTGCTCGGCTGAATGAAGACGACTCAAGGTAGGATGATCTTCAGGGGATTAGTGTTAGGTTTTTGTAAGGGGGGTTTGGGTTAGATTAGGGGTATGTGGGTGGTGGGTTTTAATGTTGGGGGGGGTTGTATTTTTCTTTTACAGGCAAAAGAGCTGAACTTTTTGGGGCATGCCCCCACAAATGGCCCTTTTGAGGGCTGGTAAGGTAAAAGAGCTTTGAACTTTATTTAATTTAGAATAGGGTAGGGCATTTTTTTATTTTGGGGGGGTTTGTTATTTTATTAGGGGGCTTAGATTAGGTGTAAGTAGCTTAAAATTGTTGTAATATTTTTAAAATGTTTGTAAATTATTTTTTTATTTTTTGTAACTTAGCTTTTTTTATTTTTTGTACTTTAGTTAGTTTATGTAATTGTATTTAATTGTAGTTATTTGTAGGTAGTTTATTTAATTAATTTAATGATAGTGTAGTATTAGGTTTAATTGTAACTTAGGTTAGGATTTATTTTACAGTTAATTTTGTATTTCTTTTAGCTAGGTAGTTATTAAATAGTTAATAACTATTTAATAACTATTCTAACTAGCTAAAATAAATACAAAGTTACCTGTAAAATAAATATAAATCCTAAGATAGCTAGAATATAATTATTATTTATATTGTAGCTATATTAGGGTTTATTTTACAGCTAAGTATTTAGTTTTAAATAGGAATAATTTATTAAAGTATAGTGTAGTGTTAGGTGTAATTATAACTTAGGTTAGGATTTATTATACAGGTAAATTTCAGTTTATTTTAGCTAGGTAAGCTATTAAATAGTTAATAACTATTTAATAGCTATTGTACCTAGTTAAAATAAATTGAAAGGTACCTGTAAAATAAAAATAAATCCTAAAATAGCTAGAATATAATTATTATTTATATTGTAGCTATATTAGGGTTTATTTTAAAGGTAAGTATTTAGTTTTAAATAGGATTAATTTAGTTAATAATAAAAATATTATTTAGATTTATTTAATTAATATTTACGTTAGGGGGGCGTTAGGGTTAGACTTAGGTTTAGGGATTAATAATTTTATTACAGTGGCGGCGGCGTAGTGGGGGCAGGATAGGGGTTAATAAATTTATTATAGGTGGCGACGGTGTAGGGGGGGCAGATTAGGGGTTAATACATTTATTATAGGTGGCGACGGTGTAGGGGGGGCAGATTAGGGGTTAATACATTTATTATAGGTGGCGACGGTGTAGGGGGGGCAGGATAGGGGTTAATACATTTAATATAGGTTGCGGCGGGTTCAGGGAGCGGCGGTTTAGGGGTTAATACATTTATTATAGTTGCGGTGGGCTCCGGGAGCGGCGGTTTAGGGGTTAATATGTATAGAGTAGCTTGCGGTGGGCTCCGGGAGCGGCGGTTTAGGGGGTAATAACTTTATTTAGTTGCGGCGGTGTAGGGGGGGACAGATTAGGGGTATTTAGACTCGGGGTACATGTTAGGGTGTTAGGTGCAGACAGCTCCCATAGAAGTCAATGGGATGTCTGTCAGCAGCGAACTTGTACTTTCGCTATGGTCAGACTCCCATTGATTCCTATGGGATCCGCCGCCTCCAGGGGTGGCGGTTTGAAAACCAGGTACGCTGGGCCGTAAATGTGCCGAGCGTACCTGCTAGTCATTTGATAACTAGCAAAAGTAGTGAGAATGTGCGGAACATCTGGAGTGACGTAAGAATCGATCTGTGTCAGACGGAGTCCGGCGGATCGAAGCTTACATCACAAAATTCTACTTTTGCCGGTCTCGAGCCTTTGATAACTAAGGCGAATCAGCCTCGCCACAAATACGCTGCGGAATTCCAGCGTATTTGAGGTTGACGGCTTGATAACTAGGCCCCTAGGTGTTTAAATATATAATATAGTTAATTTAATTTGTAGTTTAATGTAATTTTAGTATAATAGTTAGGATAGATTAAATTAGTAGTTTAATATACTTTAATGTAATTTTAGTATAATAGTTAGGGTTGGTTAATTATTAGTTTAATATAATTTAATGTAATTTTAGTATAATAGTTAGGGTAGATTAATTATTAGTTTAATATAGTTTAATTTAAATATAAAGGTAAGTTTAAATTTATTATAAGATCGGGATGAGTTAATATTTAATGTAAAGTTAGCGGGTTGTTAGGTTTAGGGGTTAATAGGTTAATTTAGTTTATGGTGATGTGGGGGGCTGGCGGTTTAGGGGTTAATAGGTTTAGTAAGTGCTAGTGATGTGGGAGGCCAGGGGTTTAGGGGTCAATACATTTATTTAATTGCGGTGGGCTCCAGGAGCGACGGGATAGGGGTTAATAACTTTATGCAGGTGGCGGTGGTGTTGGGGCGGTAGATTAGGGGTTAATAAGTACAATGTAGGTGGCGGTGGTGTAGGCGCAGCAGATTGGGGTTAATAAGTATAATGTAGGTGGCAGCGGTGTAGGGGGCGGCAGATTAGGGGTGTTTAGACTTGGGTACATGTTAGGGTGTTAGGTGTAAATATAATTTTTATTCTCCCATGGGAATCTATGGGATATCGGGCAGCAGCGAACATAAGCTTTTGCTGCTTTCAGACTCCCATTGATTCCTATGGCATCCGCCGCCTTCAGGGCGGCGGATTGAAAACCTGGTACGCTGGGCCGGAATAGTGGCGAGCTTACCTGTTAGATATTTGTTAACTAGCAAAAGTTGTCAGATAGTGCCGAATTTGCATTCAGAACATCTGTAGTGACGTAAGCATCGATCTGTGTCGGACTGAGACCGGTGGATCGTATGTTACGTCACAGATTTCAATTTTTGCCGGTCTTTAGACTTTGATAAATAAGGGGAATCAGGCTCTCCACAATTACGCTGCAGAATTCCAGCGTATTTGCTGTTGACGGCTTGATAAGCAGGCCTTAAAATGTTCTTTCATCAATATAAAAAAAGCCATATTTAACCATGTGATTTTTTTTTCTTCCCTTTTGAAAATGTGAAGTAAAATGTATTTACATTTGAACTGTATCTAATACAGCAGTACCACTTGTGCAAATTCTAACGCATTATCGTCTGATAAGTATAAGCTGCTGTATTAGTTTTGGTTCATATCTAAACAGATTTTATTTCACATTTATTTTCTAAGACAAAAACCAAATGTTTAAATGCTGTTCATTCATAAGGATGATTTGTTAGTTTGGCACCCTTTGAAACAGTTATATTATTAGCACATTTTATTTTGCATTCTAGGAACACACTCCGTGAAAGCATTGTTTATCTTCTCCGCTTTGCTATCACCAATTAGGGACAAATATAAATAGGTTCCTGTAGAAATCATCTAAAGTTCAGCATGTAGGAGGGTCAGGGATCTGAATTTCACAGTATGGATTCCAGTCTAAGTGGGGAAAAACTAGAATATTCAGAAAACAAAATTACAGGATATACAGGAATATAAATAAAGGGTTTGGACTGTATTTTTTCCACTACGCATAACGTAAGCTTTTAGCGAGAATTACATTTTGAATTTAATGCTTTTTGAACATTTATTTTGCATTTCTCATGCATGTATATATATATAAAAAAAAAAAGACGTCTTGTTAAAATCACTAGTCTCACAATAAAGCATAGCTGTTCTAGGAGACATAGCAAAATCACAGTAATCAATACTTTCTAAAATAATAGAAAGGTGGCTTTTAAACGTGATTCAGAGAGAGCAAACCAAAATTTCCTATAATAAAAGCAGCAATAAAAATGAGTATCCCATGAAAAAATTGAATGACTGTCATTGGGGACTAAAAAGACAAGGCTTTTTAATGATATATCATTGAATCAGCCTTTGGCAAATTCATTTAGCAAACATTCCTAGAGGGTATTTTCGTTCTACTAGAAAAACTATAGAAATATATATTGAAGGAAGCAATCTTCACTCTATGGCGTAGATTTATCATACCTCGGGCGGACATGATTCGCTATAGCGAATCATGCCAGCCCTGCAATGCTAAATGCCGACATTGTACAAGCAGTTCTGGTGAACTGCTTGTGCAATGCCGCCCTCTGCAGATTTGCGGCCAATATTGGCCGCTAGCAGGGGGTGTCAATCAACCCATTCGTATACGATAGGGCGGATTGCTGTCCGCTGCCTCAGAGCTGGCAAATAAGTTAAGGAGCAGTGGTCTTAAGACCTCTGCCTCTTAGCTCCTGTTTCCGGCGATCCTAAAAGGTTACATTGGGGCTCAATCGGGCCATGATAAATCGGCCTCAATCTCTCTACTGGACATAGGGACTGTGAGTCTTCTGGTGGTTCTAAACAGGAATATGATCAGCCCTAGAAATTCAGTGGTTGAGAAAGCTCAGTTTAAATGACTGAATTAAATTTGTATATACAAATGGCAAAAACACATTTATCTATCTATATATGTCTGTACATGTATGTGCACGGAAATAGGCATGACAGATTTACATTTGTATAGCGCCATAAAATTCCGTAGATGGAAATATGCATTTCTGTGGTTGAAATAAGTAGTTAGTGATCCCTTTTAGATACATAAAGGTGATTAGAGTATCATTCTATTTTCTCTTCTACTCCTGACTTTTCATTTAAAGTAATTTAACTAGGGCATGCAATTTTAAACAACTTTCCAATTTACTTTTATCATCACATATGCTTTGTTCTCTTGGTATTCTTTGTTAAAAGCTAAACCTATGTAGGCACATATGCTAATTTTTAAACGCTTAAATGCCTCTTATGGCAGTGCATTTTTACAGTTTTTCACAGCGCTAGTTCATGTGTGCCATATAGATAACATTATGCTCAATTCTGTGGAGTTATTTATGAGTCAGCAATGATTGGTTGAAATGCAAGTCTGTCAAAATAACTGAGATAAGGGGGCAGTTTGCAGAGGCTTAGATACAAGGTTATCACAGAGGTAAAAAGTACATTAATATAACAGTGTTAGTTATGCAAAACTGGGGAATGAGTAAAAAAGAGATTATCTATCTTTTTCAACAAAAACAATTCTGGAGTAGACATGAAAGTCAAAATAAAAGAGATATGAAACCTCATTTTTTTCTTTCATGATTCAGATAGAACATGCAATTTTAAGCAACTTTTTAATTTACTCCTATTATCAATTTGTTTTCATTCTCTTGGTATCTTTATTTGAAAATTATGAATGTAAGCTTAGGAGCCGGTGAACTTGATAACAGAGGTCGCAATTGCATTGCTGAAAACTTGTAATACTAGCGCACATTGCTGAAAACTTGTAATACCAGCGCACATTGCTGAAAACTTGTAATACCAGCGCACATTAGCGTGCGCTGGTATTATACAGTGGAGCTCCAATATTGCTTTCATATAAGCGATATATAGTGGAACACTTCTATTCCGACCCTTAGTAATCTTGCCAGAAATCAAATAAAGGGACAAGAAACAACTTACTTATGTGTAGTTAGTACTGTCATGAAGTAACATGCCAGATGAGTGTGATAAACCTTCTGTATACATTAACACTATATTGCAACATTGTGAGAAGCCAATCATTATTTGGAGGAGTAAACAAGGCTTGGCCCTGACATTTTGCTAGCAAAATTTGCATTGTTTGTAGCTTTCTCGCACTTGAGTAATGCAAAGGTAATGCACCTGGCGACTACCCGACTACCTACTTTCTGATGTCCATGTGCCCTCCTAGACTCAGGAAATAGAAGACTTCCTTCACATAAATGACGTGGGAGACACCCCTGGCCCTGTCTTGTGGGCAACACTTAAAGCCTATCTGAGGGTTTTGTTTATACGGATGGACAGCCAGAATAAGAGATCCAGAGGAGCATCATTGGCTCAACTATACAGGGAGTGCAGAATTATTAGGCAAGTTGTATTTTTGAGGATTAATTTTATTATTGAACAACAACCATGTTCTCAATGAACCCAAAAAACTCATTAATATCAAAGCTGAATAATTTTGGAAGTATTTTTTACTTTGTTTTTAGTTATAGTTATTTTAGGGGGATATCTGTGTGTGCAGGTGACTATTACTGTGCATAATTATTAGGCAACTTAACAAAAAACAAATATATACCCATTTCAATTATTTATTTTTACCAGTGAAACCAATATAACATCTCAACATTCACAAATATACATTTCTGACATTCAAAAACAAAACAAAAACAAATCAGTGACCAATATAGCCACCTTTCTTTGCAAGGACACTCAAAAGCCTGCCATCCATGGATTCTGTCACTGTTTTGATCTGTTCACCATCAACATTGCGTGCAGCAGCAACCACAGCCTCCCAGACACTGTTCAGAGAGGTGTACTGTTTTCCCTCCTTGTAAATCTCACATTTGATGATGGACCACAGGTTCTCAATGGGGTTCAGATCAGGTGAACAAGGAGGCCATGTCATTAGATTTTCTTCTTTTATACCCTTTCTTGCCAGCCACGCTGTGGAGTACTTGGACGCGTGTGATGGAGCATTGTCCTGCATGAAAATCATGTTTTTCTTGAAGGATGCAGACTTCTTCCTGTACCACTGCTTGAAGAAGGTGTCTTCCAGAAACTGGCAGTAGGACTGGGAGTTGAGCTTGACTCCATCCTCAACCAGAAAAGGCCCCACAAGCTCATCTTTGATGATACCAGCCCAAACCAGTACTCCACCTCCACCTTGCTGGCGTCTGAGTCGGACTGGAGCTCTCTGCCCTTTAACAATCCAGCCACGGGCCCATCCATCTGGCCCATCAAGACTCGCTCTCATTTCATCAGTCCATAAAACCTTAGAAAAATCAGTCTTGAGATATTTCTTGGCCCAGTCTTGACGTTTCAGCTTGTGTGTCTTGTTCAGTGGTGGTCGTCTTTCAGCCTTTCTTACCTTGGCCATGTCTCTGAGTATTGCACACCTTGTGCTTTTGGGCACTCCAGTGATGTTGCAGCTCTGAAATATGGCCAAACTGGTGGCAAGTGGCATCTTGGCAGCTGCACGCTTGACTTTTCTCAGTTCATGGGCAGTTATTTTGCGCCTTGGTTTTTCCACACGCTTCTTGCGACCCTGTTGACTATTTTGAATGAAACGCTTGATTGTTCGATGATCACGCTTCAGAAGCTTTGCAATTTTAAGAGTGCTGCATCCCTCTGCAAGATATCTCACTATTTTTGACTTTTCTGAGCCTGTCATGTCCTTCTTTTGACCCATTTTGCCAAAGGAAAGGAAGTTGCCTAATAATTATGCACACCTGATATAGGGTGTTGATGTCATTAGACCACACCCCTTCTCATTACAGAGATGCACATCACCTAATATGCTTAATTGGTAGTAGGCTTTCGAGCCTATACAGCTTGGAGTAAGACAACATGCATAAAGAGGATGATGTGGTCAAAATACTCATTTGCCTAATAATTCTGCACTCCCTGTATTGCGACTACTCTTTTTTGAGAGAGCAGTTAAAGAAAGACTGTTCGAGTTTGAGTCACTAGAGCGCAAGCAGTAAGGAAACAGAGCAACTTGAACTAGAAAAAGTTCAGCGTAATCTTTATTTAATGAAGCAAAAATTCTATCATAAGGGCGACAAGCCCGACAGACTATTAGCGCATAAGCTAAGACAGTGATCTCTTCTAAATAAAATAGCTTACATTAGGAAAAACAACCACAGATATTATTCTCCAACTGACATTGGAGAGGCCTTTTTCGACTACTATAGTAAACTATACCAGATTGAAGAAAAAGACCACTCTTATTATGCCTCCAAAGCTGAGAAATCTTATTTTCTGGCTGGAATCCAATTGCCAAACGTTCCTGAAAATTATACGGACTCCTTATTTGCAGCTGTCTCTACTGAGGAAGTTGTGACTACTATTAGAGGCCTTAAACTTCACAAGGCTCCAGGCCCTGACAGCTATGGAGCCTTACTTTATAAGAAATTTGTGTCTATCCTTGGCCCTCTCCTGGCTAGGGTGTTCTCCGCAGCTTCAGAGTCAGGCTGTTCCCCAAAAGAGTTCCTCGAAGCCTCGATTATTACAATACTCATAACAGGAAAGCACCCTAGTCTCTGCGAAAACTATCGCCCAATCTCCATCATAAACGAGGATATGAAAATCTATGCTAAGATTCTAGCCACAAGGCCCAATCGAGTTCTCCTTCAGCTGGTCCACCCAGACCAGGTGGGATTTATCTCTGGCCGTCAAGGTTCTGACAACACCAGAAGACTTTTAAACATCTTCTCTGAGGCAGCATCACTCAAGATTCCACTGGTAACCCTGTTGCTGGATGCGGAAAAGGCATTCGACAGGGTCCAGTGGGACAATATGACAGAGGTGCTCCGGGCCTTTAAATTCCCTGACAAATTTATATCTGCAGTTATGGCATTGTTTTTGGGCCCCTGGGCTAAGGTTTGAGGGCTAGGGTTCACTTCTAGGACCTTCGACATCAAGAATGGCACCAGGCAGGGGTGCCCCTTGTCGCCTCTGCTGTTTGTATTGTCTATTGAACCTTTGGCATGTAAACTTAGGGCAAGCCCAGACATAACAGGACTACTATTATATGATACTCATCATACATTAGTGCTATTCGCTGACGATTTAGCTGTGTTCTTGTCGGAGCCGGAAGACTCCTTGCCAGAACTGTTTATTCTTCTGTCAGAGTTTGCAAGGTTGTCCTATTACAGATAATATTTTACGAAGACAGAGGCGTTCGCTACTAGACAGGAGTCTCTGAGGAAGTAGTTTCCCTTTAAGTGGTCCACTGATAGTTTGAAACACCTGGGGGTAGAGCTCTCTCATGACCCTAAGATACTTATTACAAAAAACTATGAGCCACTCCTTCAGGGCTTTAGAAGGTTGACAATGAAGTGGTCCTCAATGGAGGTGTCCTGGGCGGGCAGAGTTATGGCCTTGAAGATGATGTTCCTCCCTAAACTAACATATTTCTTTCAATGTCTTCCGGCGGCCGTACCTGCTTATCTTATTAATCACTTCCAGTCGATTTTCACTAAGTTAATATGAAAAGGACGTCCCTCTAGACTATCGCTCCTCCAACTTCAAAAACCAAAGAAACGTGGTGGCATCCCAGCCCCCAACGTTACTCATTATTACAAGGTGGCCATGCTATCGGATATCGCAGCCTGGGGGGTCCAAACCAGTAACTCAAGATGGTACCAGATTGAGCAGGCCTCATTGCCGGCTGGAGTGAACCATACTAACTTAATATGGATACCTGATCATGCTGAAGTTCTCAAAGGAGTCCAGAGCCCTATCATAAAGACCTGTCTCCGGTATTGGAGGGAGCTCCGCTCTCACCAATCCATAGCCCCACACCCCTCACCAATCCACTCAGTAAAGGCATTATTACATTGCCTACCTGACTCAAGGCCTAGGCGCTGGGAGGCACTACTAGGGATTAAGCAGATATCCAATCTCTATAGAGGTGAAGTCCTACTGCTGCCGCCCAGCAACTTCCCAACTAATGACTTCCCTAGGGACCTACAGTTTGAGTACCTTAGACTGACCTCACTACTTTTATCTTGGGGATTCCCAAAATCCGGTTCTCGGACTCTTACACAATAGGAGAGAAGGTGGGCGGCGGGCCGACCCATTAGGGGCTCTCTATCCTTTCATTACAAACTCTGACTAAACTCTCTCCTATTTGTTAAATCACATGCCACCAGAGAATGGGAGAGGGACCTAGGAGTAGTGCACCAGGATGCAATATGGCAATGAGCTATCCAAGATGAAGTGTTAGCAGTTTGATGCTCCAATCTCTTTGAATTATACATTAAATTACTACTTTAATGGCATTGGGTCCCGACCAGGTTGCACCGAGTCTTTCCGCTCAGACAGGCGGATTGCTGGAGAGGATGTGGACAGAGAGGCACTCACCTGCACATGTGGTGGGGTTGTCTTAAACTGAACTAATTTTAGTCCCAGATGGCAGATTTGTTGCACCAAATGAACTTGATGCCGCACTTGCCGGGTGGCATTGCCCTCTTCCACCTAGGACTCCAGCAGGAGTCTCTCTTAGGAGCTTCACGTGCCGGAGCTCAATGTTATCTATATGAAACACATGAACTAACGCCCTCTAGTAGTGAAAAACTGTCAAAATGCTTTCCTATTAGAGGCAGTCTTCAAGGTCTAAGAAATTAGAACATGAACCTCCTAGATTTAGCTTTCAACTAAGAATACCAAGAGAACAAAGCAAAATTGGTAATAAAAGTAAATTGGAAAGTTGTTTAAAATTACATGCCCTATTTAAATCATGAAAGATTTTTTGTGACTTTACTGTCCCTTTAAGTTTAGACCTTACCTGGTAGTATATAGGCTTGATACTATGCATCCGCCCCTTCCCTCTTGTGTGTAACAGCCCCCCCTCCCTCTCCCTTCTATATATTAATTAGATAACTGGTGTTAGTTACTGACTGTCTGTAGTACTAGTCACAGACAGTCAGATAACTTTTACTACAGTCAGTAACTAACACCTTTAAAAGTTATCTGACTGTGATGCAGCAAACCAAACAACCTGCCTGCCCCTTTCTCTGGCTGTTCCCAATCCAGAGGGCAATTAAATAAAAAAAAAAATAGGGTCTGGTGTCCGGTCTGGAACAAACATGATCATCCATTTCACAGCCTGTCTGACTCTCTCTGACTGTAACTGTAACTTAAAGTTAGTAAACTAGTTCTGTGCTGTAGTGTAGACTAGTACTACAGACAGTCAGTAACTGACACCAGTAAAAGCTATTTGACTGACAGTGACGCAGCAAACCAAACAGCCTGCCTGCCCCTTTCTCTGGCTAATATTTATTTTTAGTTGTCCTAAATAATAATAATAAATCCTAATTTTTTTTTTTTTTGGGGGGGGGCTTCAGATTTTTGTGCCTACAGGCACCTGAAATGTAAATCCGGCCCTGGACCGTGGAGATGATCTCAGCAAGACCAGGACCAACAAGGTCTTCCCTTTAAAAGGAAGAGATAGAAGTCTAGATTTGGAAACCATATATGCCGACCATGACTTTAGCCACAAGGCTCTGCAAGATAGACTAGAAGTCTTAGCACTCAGAGATACTACTTGCATACTGGCATCACATATGAAAGTATTAGCCAGTTTTAAAGCCTTGATCCTGTCTTGGATCTCCTCCACAGTAGTTTCCTCCAAAATTTGTTCTGATAAGGAGTCGCACCAGTAAGAGGCCGCCTCAGCGACTGCCGCCATACTAGCAACTGGCTGCTATAGTAGTCCTTAGTGAAGATTTTTTTTTCTTAAAGGGACACTGAACCTAATTTTTGTTTTATTTCATGATTCAGATAGAGCATGCAATTTTAAGCAAACGAATAAGTTGAGAAAACCCCCAGATATCTACCATTATCAATAATGAATAAAATGAATCTGCAGATTTTATGAAACTCGAATAGAAAAGGCACCGCTATATCCCCAGCTCTGCTGGAGATACTCACCCCTCCAGTCTCACCGCTCATGCAAACAAGCAAATTTGAGCTATTAGAACCAACAAGCTTAAAGGGACATTGAAACCAATTTTTTTGCTTTCATGATTCAGATAGAGCATGACATTTTAATTAACTTTTTAATTTACTCCTATTATCAATATTTCTTTGTTCTCTTGCTATCTTTATTTTAAAAGCAGGAATGTAAATCTTAGCAGTCAGCCCATTTTAGGTTCAGCACCATGGATAGCGCTTGCTTATTGGAGGCTTACATTTACCCACTAATAAGCAAGCATAACCCAGGTTCTCAACCAAAAATGGGCCAGCTCCTATGCATCACATTCCTGCTTTTTAAATAAAGATAGCAAGAGAACGAAGAACAATTAGAGTAAATTAGAAAGTTGCTTAAAATTGCATGCTCTATCTGAATCATGAAAGGAAAAAAATGGGTTTAGTGTCCCTTTCATATAACACTGCTCAGGCAAACAGCTGACTTAGTACTCTCCCTCCGATAAAGATACTCCGTCGACACGAGACTGCAAAGAAAAACTAAGCTCCCAATACATAGCAGCTCAGTACCCTGCTTTTGCTGCCCAACCACATATCCCCAATATGAAGAGATATAATTTTGTCCCTAGTCTCCAATGTAAAAAGAAGGAATTTTAACCCCCAAAGTGCTATATCCTTCTATATAGGGGCTAGCATAAATCGTTGAAGGAAAATCAAGGACTTGTCACGTCGCTGCTCCTCTTCACCGCTCCGTTGCCATGGCAGTTGCAATGGACGCAGCAGTTGCTGTGGGCGCCCGGTGATGACGTCATCGCCACCCGCCATGACTCTTCAGATGCCGGTCACCTGTGAGTCCTCCTTTGCGCGAATCTGCCTATGTAAGTACCCTCATTCCTTACTTGCATTGCCCAAGTATAGGTTGACTCTGTGTTTCCCTCGGTGCTTATTTGAACTGCTGTGTAGTATCTGCCTACCTGTTACTGAAACTCTGCATTGTATATTGACTACTCTCCTGGTAAACCCCTGAACTGCTGCGTACTTGAACTGCCTGCCTGATACTGAACCTCTGCTTGCCACTGACCTCTCTCTTGGTTAACCCCTGAACTGCTGTGTTGCATTGGACTGACTTCTCATTGCTGGACTCTGCTTGTTACTACTACTCTCCTGTTTAACCCATTTGGTACCGTGAAGGATTGGACTGTCTGCCTGGTATTGATCTCTGCCTCCCTCTGCTTAACCCCTTTGGAACCATGAAGGATTGGACTGTCTGCCTGGTATTGATCTCTGCCTCCCTCTGCTTAACCCCTTTGGTACCGCAAAGGATTGGTCTGTTTCTCTGGTGTTTAACCCTGCACTGCCTGGGACCATTTGCCTGCTCCTCTCGTTGCTACTGTGAGTATTGGATGGTATCCTCATTTACTTCTTTAAATTTTTTGTTCTGGGATATTTCCTTATCTTGCCACTTAACGCTGGGATAAGAAGACTACTGGCCAGGATTGGTCTGATAGGGAAATATCCCACAAGCATTACAGGACTACCCTGCCGACCTCCAACCGCTAACAGCCATCATAACTCTTACTTAAGATGATTACATGGACACAGCATTGCCCCAATCCTTGCTTGCAGGGAAACTACCCATTAAAGGATTAATTTTCTTCAGACACCATCTTTGCACACCTCCATGATGTACAAAGGTAAAAAATGACTGGGGGATTGTGGGAAGTAGGAGGGATACTTAATGCTTTGCTGGGGTGTTTTTTGCCTCCTACTGGTACCCTGGAGTTGAATTCCAACTAGTAATTTGAATGGATTTGTGGACTCTCCATGCCATTGGAAAGAAATGTTTGGGTTTCATGTCCCTTTAAAGTGATGGTAATCTTTATCTAATCAATGGCCATATATCTAATCTTTGCCATTAAAAAAAGAATTTGTGAAAATGGTTAAATCCGTGCCTATAGTAATGCTTTTATTACAATGTTATGCTGGCCCACTGGGATGACAATTCATTCAATAAGTGTGTGTCAAATGACACTCTTAAAGTCCAGCCTTTTGAAAGCCCTTAGGAAGCCTATGTAGAGAGTGGGTAGGACTGCTGTCTATGTCACAGCCCAGCCAAAAGAGGAAATGATGGGGAGTGGAGGAACAGAAGATACCAAGTAGGATTATACATTTTTTTCTATTATAAACTATATATAAACAACTTCTGCAACTCACTTCCTCTTTCGGTTTGTCACAATGGACTGATTCTCCCACTCACAAAGACAGTCACTCCCTTGACCTGATCTTTAGCTATTGATGCACTATTTAAAACTTCACAAACTCCCCTTTTCCTCTTTCTGACCACCATCTCTTCACTTGCAACATATCATCCCTCCCTACAACTCTCCCTCCTTCTACTACTCACACCAAACTTCACAGAAGCATTATGTCATTAGATCAGCAACAGCTTGCTAATTCCCTCGAACCTCTCCTCTCATCCTTCTCCTTTTCCTGCCCTGACCAATCTGCCACTATAATTCCACCCTTACATCTGTACTTGACAATCTGGCCCCTCCTATTATGGCTCGGAAATCACACACTCATCCTCAGCCCTGGCATACTCCTCTGAAACGGTATCTACTCAGATGTTCCAGTACTGCTGAGCGGCACTGGAGAAAATCTTGGGATATTTGTAATGAAGAAAATCAGCTGAACTCTATCTCCTTACATTAAACTTCCTCCTTGACCCACTGCAATCTGGATTTTGTCCCCATCACTCCGCAGAGACAGCAATCGTTAAGGTTACCAACAACCTACTTATACCAAAATCAAAAGGCCACTTCTCTCTGCTTATCCTCCTTGATCTGTCCGCAACCTTTGTTGACTGTTGACTACCCTCTTTAGCTCCAAACCCTCCAATCCTTCTGTATTTGTGACACAGCCTTCTTGTGGCTCTCTTCCTACCTGTCAAACAGTACTTTTAGTGTAGCCTTCTCAGGGGCCTCCTCTGCCCCGTCACCACCCTCTGTTTGGGTACCCTTCTCTTCTCAATCTACATGTCATCATTAGGTTCCCTAATTAAGTCCCACGGTTTCCAATATTATTTGTATGCCGACACCCAAATCTACTTCTCTGCACCAGACCTATCTCCTTCCTTGCTCACACGTGTAACTAACTGCCTTTCTCACATCTCTTCCTGGATGTCCTCTCACTACCTCAAGCTAAATCTCTCCAAAACCGAGCTCCTTATTTCCCCCCCCCTTCTTCCAAAATCTCCACTCCCAATCTCTCTATAACTGTCGAGAACTCCATCATTACCCCTACCCCGCATGCCCGATGTCTTGGGGTCACATTTGACTCAGATCTATATTTCACTCCTCACATTCAGTCCTTGGCTAAAGTCTGCAGCTTCCACCTTAAAATAATCTCTAAAATTAGAAATTTCCTTACACAAGACACAACAAAGATTTTAATCCACTCTCTCATCCTTTACCGCCTCGATTACTGCAACTCTGTCCTCTCTGGTCTCCCCAGCTGCCGCCTAGTTCCTTTACAATCCATAATGAATGCCTCTGCCAGGCTCATCTTCCTTACTCGTCACTCTTCATCTGCTGCACCTCTCTGCCAATCCCTTCACTGGCTTCCTCTTGCCTCTAGGATTAAACATAAAATTCTCACTCTGACATACAAAGCCCTCAACTGCACTGCTCCCCCCCTATATCTCAGAACTTGTCTCCAGATACTCTCCCTCCTGTCTCTGCTCATGACCTCCTATTCTCCTCTTCTCTTGTCACCTCATCACACTCCCGTTTATAGGACTTCTCCAGACTGGCTCCCATCTTGTGGAACTCTCTGCCCCACTTCACAAGACTCTCCCCTAGTTTTGCAAGCTTCAGGCGCTCCCTAAAGACTCTACTGTTCAGGGATGCATACAACCTACACTAACCTTTCTTAATTCCAGTTCCTCTCCTCCATTGCTATCCCCTGAACTCCCTTAGCATGTAAGCCTAAGAGTCAAGCTGTTTGTAGATCACCTTCTTAAGAGCTGACTACAACAGTGCGACTTTTGGCAGGGCCCTCTACTCGTTTGATCCCTATAAATGTTTTGTTGTACTCCGCCTTTGTTATAGTGCTGCGGAATCAGTTGGCACTCTACAAATAACCGATAATAATAATAATATTATACACACACTTTAAAATATATATATATATATATATATACTGTATATGCAGTTTTGCGTTTTGCTTGTACACTAATATGTTTTTCATTCTTAAAGTCTGAAATTTACCATCACTTTAACAGATAATGCTTAGTTTAGCTCTATCTTGAAACTATTTTGGTGATATTTAGCTACTTCTATATTTCTATTAAACAAATGCACGTGAGAATTTCACAAATGCTCAAGTCTTTTGTTGTTTGAGGAAAATTAGTGACTTAGTGCTTCTTTCTTTTGGATATTCACAATCACATTTCTACTATATTTTACGTAAAATTTTCCAACATTGCTCAAAACAGGATATACATAGGATACAAAACTCACCCATAATGGGCTAGATTACAAGTTGAACGTTAACTTCACTAAAAATAAGATTTTTGCGTGTGTCGGGTAGCGCTCGTATTACAAGTTAAAAGTAAACTGTTTTTGCTTGCGCTGTTACCCAACGAGCATAAAAAGCTGGACTTAGAACATCACACGCGCAATAACCTATTCTCCTATAGAAGTAAATGAAGCAAAAAAGTGGAAGAAAAACCTAACACCCTACTTGTGCGCAAACCCGATTGCATATTCTCAAGTGAGTTAACCCGACTTGAAAATATGAATATTTCACATTCCATTGTTATTCACAAAGCAGAATATATTCTATTTATTCATAAATACATATTTATTTATATATCTGATGGTATTTTGGTACAATATATATCTATACTTATAGATGATTATATAGAGATATATACAGATAGAAATAGGAATATCTATTTATAAATACATAGAATATGCAAAACATTGGAATGTGAAATATTTACAGTAAATACACAGTATAACACTTTTATTAAATATGAATATTCATAAATATGATTTTACATGTTTTCATCTACTTAACCCGAAATGCACTATTTATATATATATATATATATATATATATATATATATATATATATATATATATATATATATATATATATATATATATATATATATATATATTGTATGGGTTTAAGAAAGAGAAGAAATCCTGAACCAAGTATATCAGGATGAAAGACAGGGAATTCAGCACTCTTTTCAAAATGTATTTTATTTAGCTCATCAAAGTAAAATGAGGAGTATCCAAAAAAAATGAAGGAAGCCAATATGTTTCTACCCAGATTAAGGATCTTCCTCACTACAACAAAACCACCTCTAACTTTAAGGCAAAATCAAAATACATGCCGCAACTATCAATGGTGCCAGCTGTCAATATTTTCGTAAGACAAGTTGAGAAAGAGGTGAATCGATTGTCTTTTACAGGAATTGTTGATGATAATTTAACAAAACCTGAACGCAAAGCACTTAATGATCTCATTAATGCAAAAGGATTTCTAATCAAGCCCGCGGACAAAGGTGGAAACCTAGTCCTGTGGGATGAGAATATGTATGTCCTAGAGGCAAAACGTCAACTTCTGAATAAGAAGCATTACAAATCATTGACGTATAATCCAACATCTTCCCTACAATTCAAGCTTTTTAATATATTGAAAAGGGCAAAGAGCGATGGCTTGATTACTACTCATGAACAGAAATATCTTTACCCTGAGCATCCAATAACACCTGTCTTCTATTGTATTCCTAAAATACATAAGAATGCTAACCATCCACCTGGCCGCCCAATAATTGCCGGCATTGGCAGTCTAACTGAAAATCTAGGCAATTATGTAGATTACTTTCTTAGGCCATTTTTGAGTACACTACCATCTTACATCCTGGACACGGCAGACTTCCTAAGGAAAATCGATAACCTGTCAGTCCCTCCAGGTGCTATCATGGCCTGTTTAGATGTGGAAGGACTATATTCGTCCATTCCACACAACGTTGGTTTGAAGGCATGCCACCATTATCTTGCAATGAGAGGCACACAAACACAACAACACACTGATTTTGTCATGGAACTGTTGGAGTTCATCCTGACAAATAATGTGTTTCTCTTTGACAATAAAGTGTACGTTCAGCAGCAAGGGACAGCTATGGGGGCAACATGTGCCCCCACATATGCTTGCCTCCATTTGGGAGCCTGGGAGATGGAAGATGTATACCAGAGCCCTCTCTTTGAGGAGAACATCCACATATGGCTTCGATATGTGGATGACATCTTCCTCATATGGGAGGGCTCGGAAACAAGCCTTTCCGCTTTTGTAGAAACTCTGAATAAAAATGACAAAAACATCTATCTCACACTGCAAAGCAGTAAGGAGGAAATATCCTTTCTGGATATTAAGATTAACCTCAATCAGGGCTCTATTGTGACTGAGAATTTTCGCAAAACTACTGCAACTAACAGTTTGCTTCTTGCGACAAGCCACCATCCAGACCATCTCAAGAAGGGGATACCTAAGGGGCAGTTCCTTAGACTACGTCGTAACTGCTCTACTAAAACAAAATACTATGAGCATGCCAAAGAGATGCATCAACGTTTTCTAAATAGGGGGTACTCTAAAAGAGTTGTCAACAGAGCTCTAAATGAAGCAGCTAATCTGAACCGAGAGCAACTTCTTGTACCCAAGCAAAAAGCTAAACAGGGTCCAATCAGACTAATAGCGGACTACAATTGTCACTGGAAAGCCCTGAGAAAGATACTGGAAAAAAACTGGCACGTTCTAACGAGTGATGAAGGGGTATCTAGAGAAGTAGGAGATCACCCCACAATCACTGCCAGAAGAGCACCCAACTTGAGAGACAAATTCGTGAGAAGTCAATATATGTCACTCAAAAAACAAACAGATTGGCTTACCACACATAGGTCCACTGGAAACCATCCCTGTGGAAGATGTGTGGCGTGCAAATACATGGTAAAAACTAAAATGTTTTCAACCCACACAGGCAAAATATACAAATTAAAACACCACATTACATGCAGTACCGAAGGGGTTATTTACCTCCTCTCCTGCAGTTGCCCATGCTTTTACGTGGGTAAAACCAGGAGAGCCATAAAGGACAGGATAACTGAACATAGGGATGACATTAAATATAAAAATCCCAAGAGTAATGTGGCCAAACACTTTGAAGAAATTCATGCCTGCAATCCTGACTCCCTCTCATTCGTTGGTATTGACAGAGGCATTACCAATAACAGACGGGGTGACAATGATAAAGTCCTCCTCCAGAAGGAATGTAGGTGGATTACGATCCTACAAACCCAGATACCCAATGGGTTGAATGACAGGATAGACATGGCCTGCTTTTTATAAGGCATGGATGTCATCTTAACCCTATTCTCGTCTTCAGACATTTGTTTACCATACAGTGATATAACAAATTACTCAATTGAGTACTTATTTCACACTCCTATATCAGTCTTTCACTCTTGTAATATGATACATTTTTTTCAATTGAGTATTTTAAATTTAGGGCCCTTATTGCCGTAGACTTTAATTGGTAATTCTCTTATGTTTACCTTGTAAATATACACGACCAAATCATGACTTGTTTTGTACATTTATTTATATTTTTCCACTTAGGCTATAAGCTAGGTTTGCTATGTTTTCAACATTAGCAATGTTAGAATAAGGATATTATATAGTGTGTTCACTTGTTTTTAACTATCCTGTTTAGCACCATGGAGCTCTAAAGCTTTTCAATAGGGGCGTGTTTTCTTTTAAGCTTAAAAGGGAGAGGAGATGCTCCCTACGTCATTACGCCCTGACGAAGCCCGACACACCCAGCGGGTGAAACGCGCGTCGGCATTGGACAAGCTGACACGGAACATGTGGTTTGTGTGAACGCCACTGAACACAGAAGCTTTGCAAACTAACGCTCACGAAGGATCTCCTGTAAGATGTTTTTGGGGATCCACAAAGGACTATCTACCGTTCACTAGTCCTAGGACTGTGCAGGAAACAGGTCGTATACTACTATAGTTTTTGCCTGATAGATAGGCACATCTATATCTGATCTGGACATCGCTACCCGGTTGTGAGGGTTAAACTACAAGTCACTAAGAAATACCCTCACTATGCAAAACTAACATGCAGTTTTCTACTTTGCACTTATGCTTGCCATCTTTATCATGAACTTTTCATCCTCATGCATTAAAGACTGCTTGTAAGGGATTGTCTAGCGACTAACAGAAATATACGCTACTACCTGCCTGTTACTCATTTTTGCTGAGCTATTTTCTATGCTTATGTTTACACTGCTTGCTACTTGCTTACTAACAGACGAATGTACATATTTTGAGATACATTATCAACAACTACTTAGATCCCATCAATATACCTGCTCGGCATTAAGCCTTATGTAATAAGGTGCCGTATGCAGCAGGGTGTAGTAGTTTGATAAGTGTGTCTTATTAATATATCTCTGCTTATACATGTATGTACACTACAAGAATATGCCTTTTATGTACTGCACATAGTTGTACTATATTTATTTGGGCGCAATGTCAGTACCTACTTAGATCCCATACTTATACCTGCCCGGCAATTAACCTTATACTTGAAGGTGCCGTTCACAGCAGGGTGTAGTAGTCTGACAAAGGCTTCCTATGAAATATATTCACTTTACTGTTCATACAATGAGATATCTCTGTCTGTCATGATAACAAACAGCAGACTAAGCTATCTGCTGTAATTTTGGTATACCTTTCTAACTTTTAGTCAGTATATATACCAGGTTCACGCATTCACACTAACCCCTGACCGGTCAGGTTTGTATATTTATTTTGTGTTCATTAATTTTTTGTTTGTACAAATCTTGGTCTATTGTATATAGACATATTGTGTTTATTAAATCGAAACAATATGTCTCGCTAAAAAAGTGCTAGATATTGTCCTCTCTTGTTGCCACATAAGCTTATTTTTTGGATACTCCTCATTTTACTTTGATGAGCTAAATAAAATACATTTTGAAAAGAGTGCTGAATTCCCTGTCTTTCATCCTGATATACTTGGTTCAGGATTTCTTCTCTTTCTTAAACCCATACAATTTACTTCAAGGGTCTGCACCACAATACTGTTATATTTAAGGCCATACCGGTATTTATCTATGAACTGGTGGGTCACTATATACTAGCTCCCAGCAGCTGCGTCCCCTCCGTCATTTTCTTCCAATATATATATATATATATATATATATATATATATATATATATATATATATATATATATATATATATATATATAAATCAAAGAGTGCAGGATAGCGCAGGAGAAACAGCTAGTATACACAGATCTAAATAATGGACGATATAATATCATACAGAGTACAAATCAGCGTATCGTGTACCCAGAGCAGAAAAGCAAAAGGCACAATGAGATAAGGAATCCAGAGTATATAGAGTATATAGAATATATTGTATATAAGTATATATGTAAGGAGTAAAGAAACACACAGTCCCAAAGATGGATAAACAATGAGGTCAGAAGAATCCTCGTCACTTTCTCCCCTTTCAGATGTGCACTTACTTCCAATGACCTCAATCGTATGAGGTAAGAATGTAGCAGAATCACAGGTGGGCTAGGCAACTCCCGTAGTATGGATCAGGTTAGTAATAGATCTCTGGAGATTGTAGAATCTTGTCACACTTTACTCATGTAGAAATCCTGCAAACACTCCAGATACTTGTGCTCTCTTAGTGGATGGAAATTTTTTTGAAGGCACTAGATAGTGCAAACAGGCAGGCTGACACTTGCCTGTTTGCACTATCTCAGGTCACAGGTAAGATCACAGGGAAGTTTGAACTTCCCTGTGATCTTACCTGTGACCTGAGAACTGGTGTCTACCTTGAAACAGGATCAGTATCCAGTTAGCTGACTACTGCAAGTGTCAGCCTGCCTGTTTGCACTATCTAGTGCCTTCAAAAAAATTTCCATCCACTAAGAGAGCACAAGTATCTGGAGTGTTTGCAGGATTTCTACATGAGTAAAGTGTGACAAGATTCTACAATCTCCAGAGATCTATTACTAACCTGATCCATACTACGGGAGTTGCCTAGCCCATCTGTGATTCTGCTACATTCTTACCTCATACGATTGAGGTAATTGGAAGTAAGTGCACATCTGAAAGGGGAGAAAGTGATGAGGATTTTCTTCTGACCTCATTGTTTATCCATCTTTGGGACTGTGTGTTTCTTTACTCCTTACATATATACTTATATACAATATATTCTATATACTCTGGATTCCTTATCTCATTGTGCCTTTTGCTTTTCTGCTCTGGGTACACGATCCGCTGATTTGTACTCTGTATGATATTATATCGTCCATTATTTAGATCTGTGTATACTAGCTGTTTCTCCTGCGCTATCCCGCATTCTTTGATTTTTTGTACTGTTTTAGAGGTGTGAAGGGACACCTCTGCATTTCTGGATTTGGCTGCAAGTCATTTACAGCTAGGGTGGTGTGTAGAGGTACCTGGTGAAACTTTCTGGGCATTCTAATTTCTATATAGTAGCGCCTTAGGGTGATTTAGGGGCTTCTGTCCTTACCTCATCGACCTTTTTTGTGTTATATATAAATATATAGTAATAAACAATGGCTTGCACTCACTGGTCTTTTCAAAAAAATGTGCCTTTAATGTAACGTTTCGGGGACCGTATCCCCTTCCCCGAAACCTTACATTAAAGGCACGTTTTTTTAAAAGACCAGCGAGTGCAAGCCATTGTTTATTTATATTTGCTTCCTGTTTGCACCCTGGCAAGTTGGTTTTGAAGTGAGAGTGTTCTCCATCTGTTTAACTATATATATATATATATATATATATATATATATATATATATATATATATATATATATATATATACACATACACACATATATATATATATATATATATATATATATATATATATATATATATAAATATATACACACACATATATACTGTACATCTTTAGACATGTATATGTACAATATGTATGTCTATGTTGAAGCCCTTTGTCTGCCTTTTTTGTCTAACACCTGGGACCTCATATCTTTCAGCCCTTTTTCTGTGTAATATCTTTTTGTAATAATTTTATTAGATTGTGGTTTTTTTTAGTGTAACTGTACTTTAATGTATTTTTTGTTTTGAGAAATGTCTTTGTTTAGGAAAACAGTTAACCAGAGCTCTGAGGTCGCACTTACCCGAAGCCTGTTAACTTAAATAATAACTCTTTTTCGCTTGCGCATAACTGTTAGCGTTCCACTTGTAATCTAGCCCAATGTATACAGGTACCTAATCACAATGCTGTACCCAGACTCTTTTGGTCATGCCTAAATTTGTACATTCCTACAACACACTTACTGGTGAGTGCTGCCAGCTACAGTCTTGAGCTTTAGCTACTGCAGCGCCCTTGCTCTGGACAGGGTAAGATCTTAACAGGAACTTTTTAGTGTAAAAATGACATGCTCTGGGGGGCGTGTCTGAGCAGCGGTCCGGAGCGGTCGCACTTTCCCAGAGCTGCTGTTGAATTCTCAATAATCTGCCGGTTACCTGAGAAATCTCACAGCGATAAAACAATATTTGCTACCTACACTGCTATATGGTTCAGAAGAACTCTATACTCCAAAAGAATTTGCTGTATCTATGAAATTAGAGCTCGGCATCCGACAGCAGAGGCCTAAAGGAGTAGCTTGTAAATAGGCAGTGCCACCTGTCGGCCCGCCGAGGGTTTCTACCTACATTGGCCATAATACCACCTTTGAATCACTCTCCATGCCTTTGTCTTGCACGTAGCAAAGATATCAAGTTACACCTAAACAGATAAAAATTGGAGCACTGAATACTTTGGAATCAAGCATCTCTAAAAGAAAAAGGTGGCAATGGAGAGCGTGGATATATCGGACCATCCTAACTCGCTGTTTGCAAAAATTGAGAAGCTCATGCAGTCATCATATGAGAGAGCTCCATTTGATGCCCTGATGCATAAACTATGCACAAGCAGAATATCATCTATACTAGTGGAGGCAGCGCAAAAATCTGACACTCAAACTGGCGCTAAAATACCTGAGTCCTAATCCGCAACAAGGGCTCATATCACCTAAACCTGCCTCTATGCAGATCACAGAACTGTATTACATTAAAGAGAACCTATTTGGCTTAACCACCTTACCTGGAAATAAAACTAGCCTCCCTGTGGAGCGCTCATGAGGAGGTGATCATCTCATGGATCTGAGTTAATGGCTGCCACCGGAGTACAGCATCTATCTTCTCAAGCAGCTCAGCATTTGGCGCAGGACGCGCTTTTAAGGGGGCTTGGGGGGGACCCCAGGATAAGTGTGTATGCTAAACCGCCAAACCTTCTGCATAAAACCACTCTGGTGGCCGGCAAACGTGAGACATCCAAGGTGAGGCTCCTTGACCCAGACGGGCTCTGTGACAACCATAGCCTTTGCGGACATACAGCAAATTTACATGGACAATTGCCCTTTGAATCAAATGACTTGGCTCACCCAGCCTCTACTAGTCCTATATGGCGTAACAGGGCCCAAGGCTACCGCAGACCCACAGAAGATTAAAATAAATAGAGAAGCTGCAATCCAAGTGACCGGGCCCAACAAGTTCCATTAAGAAGCACCACTACTCTTTCCTAATAACATTTGTTATGGACAAACAGACATGGAGGGCTGATTACTTAATCCAGGAGCGAACTATTAGTAAAGGCCGTTATATACCGGTCAAATACTGATGACAAAATTGTATTTCTATTGCATGGTAAGTTATCGGGTCTTTTTTGTATCTTACATAGGTTTCAGACAGTATATGAGTTATTTTTTGCTAAAAGATATAGTAACTTGTATTAAAACACTGAAATTACTAAATATAGAATAGACAGAAAAGGCACCACACATATGGCATCTTGGGATGAAAACAAAAATCAACTTCCTGACGCAGCTTTCGGCCAGAGCTGCAGAGAGGGAGACAACAGGACGTAATCCTTAATAACCCAGATGCAATATAGGTAAATTAATATAGATGACATGACAAAGAGGCACATTTATCAAGATCCGTATGGAGCTTGTGGGCCCATGTTTCTGGCGAGTCTTCAGACTCCGCCAGAAACGCAAGTTATGGAGACCCTGTCCGCCTGCTCTGAGCAGGCGGACAGAGATTGCCACAATTCAACCCGATCGAGTACGATCGGGTTGATTGACACCTCCCTGCTGGCGGCGAGTCTGCAGGGGGCAGTGTTGCACCAGCAGCTCACAAGAGCTGCTGCTGCAATGCTGAATACGGAGAGCGTATTGCTCTCCGCATTCAGCGATGTCTGTCGGACCTGATCCGCACTGTCGGATCAGGTCCGACAGACATTTGGTAAATAGGCCTCATAGCCTTAATATGTAAGTGCATCACATCTTCTTTACTCTTGAGAGGAGGTCACTATTATAACAGTAGTCACTAACTACTATATAGTAACAGAAGTCATACTCAAGTAATACTATTTATATAGCCAGGATAAATACCCCATAACTACAGATCAGCCAATCTCTGCCCCTCTTATTCATAGGCAAGTTGCTACTACACAAAAGCACAATAGATTTTGCAATAAGGTACATCAATGAAACCTTTACAATGTCTAATTGTTTATTCAATGTAGGTCTTAGTGTTAATTGTTCAATATTATATACTAGTTATAAGCAAGCGGACCCCAACACTATCATTACTAGTTTTCTTTTTTGTTATAAGATCCAAAAGAGGTATTTTCAGCTAGGGTATAGATAGAGCTTTCAGCAAGCACAGCCCACATATTCTGTCCATGGAACCCTTTAACGCAGGAACATCCTTCCTTTACTTACAATTCAATCAATATTTTATAGAGTCTCCATTCATCATCCATTAAGCTTTTTATACAGATCAATAAAAGCCATGAACTGTTGAAATTGTGGGAACACAGCAAACGTACATGGTTTTATTACACAATCTGTAATTTGAAGTAAATATTCATGTACCTATGTGTTGTATAATATGTTGATTTCAATTTTGCTGTGAAACATCAAATATCTCAATAAAGCTCTTTAAAGATGAAAAATGACATGCTCTGATTCATTAAAGCATGCAGTTTTAGCACTCGCACTGTAACTCCCACAAAGGGGTTTAAAAACATAGATAAAAGTCCTGCTCTAAAGCCACTGAGAACTGTTGGTCCTTTGCAGGAAATAGCTGTTAAGGCAGTTTGCAGCATAAGACGCCTGAGCCTGCCAATCACAGGCAATGCCTGCAGTTCCTGATCTGGATTTTACTTATGTGTTTAACACCTTTGTGAGAGTTGCAGTGCTCTGACAAATAAGATGATGTTATATTTGCATTGCAATGTCCCTTTAACACTTTATTCAAAAGAAATGCCCAGATTAGTATTTTTCAAAATAGACAGTAGGCATTAGCAACAAGCAAGCTTTAAATTGCAGGACCAACCAAAGATCAATAAGATAACACTGGAGGGAAAGTAGAACAAAAAAAATCCTTGTATTATTCAGACTTATAACTTACAGATGACTCACCTTCTTAAGTCCAAAGCCATGGTAACCAACAGTAGCCCAATTAGCTCATTAGTAGTCTGTCTATGATGCTGATATTTTGTATCTTTGGAAACTAATGCTCAATACATTATACTAAAGCTCTTACCGGTGTTGTTTACAGCATATAATTACTGCTTTAGTACAGGTCAGCAGGTACCCATTGTGCAGATATTATACATATACACAATACTTTTTTGTAAAGAAAAGGTGTCGGTACTCATTGATTATTTATTGGTATATTCTGCCCAGTAACTTTGAGAAAAGCAAAAAGGACAAAATGATTTGCAGTGCCCCCTCTTGTGAAAACTACAGTTTTTACAAAATGATTACAAATATTACCTGTTGTGAGATGATGAGATGGCAGAGGTGGTGTTACTCAATACTGTGTATCTATATATGCACACACAATATTAATATTTGCTCCCTTGGAGGCTGACTGGATGACCACATAAACTATAAGCTTAAATTTAAAGTGACAGTAAGCATGAGAAATAAATACATACATACATATTATATATATATATATATATATATATATATATATATATATATATATATATATATATATATATATATATATATATATACACATATACACACACATACATATACACAAGTAGTGGCAAAAATTGTGGACACTTTTTTAAAATGTAATGTTTTGCAACCTTGCAGGCTTATAGGAAATGCTATTTTGCACCAAATGCAAATGTTTATATGTCAATTTAAAGACAATAATTTAATGCTGAATTTAATACAAAAAACAAAAACATACTTTATGCTTACCTGATAAATTTATTTCTCTTGTAGTGTATACAGTCCACGGATCATCCATTACTTGTGGGATATTCTCCTTCCCAACAGGAAGTTGCAAGAGGATCACCCACAGCAGAGCTGCTATATAGCTCCTCCCCTCACTGCCATATCCAGTCATTCGACCGAAACAAGACGAGAAAGGAGAAACCATAGGGTGCAGTGGTGACTGTAGTTTAATTAAAATTTAGACCTGCCTTAAAATGACAGGGCGGGCCGTGGACTGGATACATTTATCAGGTAAGCATAAATTATGTTTTCTCTTGTTAAGTGTATCCAGTCCACGGATCATCCATTACTTGTGGGATACCAATACCAAAGCTAAAGTACACGGATGATGGGAGGGACAAGGCAGGAACCACTGCCTGTAGAACCTTTCTCCCAAAAACAGCCTCCGAAGAAGCAAAAGTGTCAAATTTGTAACATTTTGAAAAGGTGTGAAGCGAAGACCAAGTCGCAGCCTTGCAAATCTGTTCAACAGAGGCCTCATTTTTAAAGGCCCAGGTGGAAGCCACAGCTCTAGTAGAATGAGCTGTAATCCTTTCAGGGGTCTGCTGTCCAGCAGTTTCATAGGCTAAGCGTATTATGCTCCAAAGCCAAAAGGAGAGAGAGGTTGCCGAAGATTTTTGACCTCTCCTCTGTCCAGAGTAAACGACAAACAGGGCAGATGTTTGACGAAAATCTTTAGTAGCCTGTAAGTAAAACTTCAAGGCACGGACTACATCCAGATTATGCAAAAGACGTTCCTTCTTTGAAGAAGGATTAGGACACAATGATGGAACAACAATCTCTTGATTGATATTCCTGTTAGAAACCACCTTAGGTAAAAACCCAGGTTTGGTACGCAGAACTACCTTGTCTGAATGAAAAATCAGATAAGGAGAATCGCAATGTAAGGCAGATATCTCAGAGACTCTTCGAGCCGAGGAAATAGCCATCAAAAACAGAACTTTCCAAGATAAAAGTTTAATATCAATGGAATGAAGGGGTTCAAACGGAATTCCCTGAAGAACTTTAAGAACCAAGTTTAAGCTCCACGGGGGAGCAACAGTTTTAAACACAGGCTTAATCCTAACCAAAGCCTGACAAAATGCCTGGACGTCTGGAACTTCTGCCAGACGCTTGTGCAAAAGAATAGACAGAGCAGAGATCTGTCCTTTTAAAGAACTAGCTGATAAGCCTTTGTCCAAACCCTCTTGGAGAAAGGACAATATCCTAGGAATCCTAACCTTACTCCATGAGTAACTCTTGGATTCACACCAATAAAGATATTTACGCCATATCTTATGGTAGATTTTCCTGGTGACAGGCTTCCGAGCCTGTATTAAGGTGTCAATGACTGACTCGGAGAAGCCACGCCTTGATAGAATCAAGCGTTCAATCTCCATGCAGTCAGTCACAGAGAAATTAGATTTGGATGATTGAAAGGACCTTGTATTAGAAGGTCCTGCCTCAGAGGCAGAGTCCATGGTGGAAGAGATGACATGTCCACTAGATCTGCATACCAGGTCCTGCGTGGCCACGCAGGCGCTATCAGAATCACTGATGCTCTCTCCTGTTTGATTTTGGCAATCAGTCGAGGGAGCAGAGGAAACGGTGGAAACACATAGGCCAGGTTGAAGAACCAAGGAGCTGCTAGAGCATCTATCAGCGTTGCTCCCGGGTCCCTGGACCTGGATCCGTAACAAGGAAGCTTGGCGTTCTAGCGAGACGCCATGAGATCCAGTTCTGGTTTGCCCCAACGATGGACCAGTTGAGCAAACACCTCCGGATGGAGTTCCCACTCCCCCGGAAGAAAAGTCTGACGACTTAGAAAATCCGCCTCCCAGTTCTCTACGCCTGGGATGTGGATCGCTGACAGGTGGCAACAGTGAGACTCTGCCCAGCGAATTATCTTTGAGACTTCTAACATCGCTAGGGAACTCCTGGTTCCCCCTTGATGGTTGATGTAAGCCACAGTCGTGATGTTGTCCGACTGAAATCTGATGAACCTCAGTGTTGCTAACTGAGGCCAAGCTAGAAGAGCATTGAATATTGCTCTTAACTCCAGAATATTTAATGGGAGGAGTTTCTCCTCCTGAGTCCACGATCCCTGAGCCTTCAGGGAGTTCCAGACTGCGCCCCAACCTAGAAGGCTGGCATCTGTTGTTACAATCGTCCAATCTGGCCTGCGAAAGGTCATACCCTTGGACAGATGGACCCGAGAAAGCCACCAGAGAAGAGAATCTCTGGTCTCTGGATCCAGATTTAGTAGAGGGGACAAATCTGAGTAATCCCCATTCCACTGACTTAGCATGTATAATTGCAGCGGTCTGAGATGCAGGCGCGCAAATGGCACTGTCCATTGCCGCTACCATTAAGCCGATTACTTGTATGCACTGAGCCACTGACGGGCGTGGAATGGAATGAAGGACACGGCAAGCATTTAGAAATTTTGATAACCTGCACTCCGTCAGGTAAATTTTCATCTCTACAGAATCTATAAGAGTCCCTAGGAAGGAGACCCTTGTGAGTGGTGATAGAGAACTCTTTTCCACGTTCACTTTCCACCCATGCGACCTCAGAAATGCCAGAACTATCTCTGTATGAGACTTGGCAATTTGAAAGCTTGACGCCTGTATCAGGATGTCGTCTAGATACGGAGCCACCGCTATGCCTCGCGGTCTTAGAACCGCCAGAAGTGAGCCCAGAACCTTTGTAAAAATTCTCGGGGCAGTGGCCAACCCGAAGGGAAGAGCTACAAATTGGTAATGCCTGTCTAGAAAGGCAAACCTTAGGAACCGATGATGATCTTTGTGAATCGGTATGTGAAGGTAGGCATCCTTTAAGTCCACTGTGATCATGTACTGACCCTCTTGGATCATGGGTAGGATGGGCCGAATAGTTTCCATTTTGAATGATGGAACTCTGAGGAATTTGTTTAAGATCTTTAGATCCAAGATTGGTCTGAAGGTTCCCTCTTTCTTGGGAACCACAAACAGATTTGAATAAAATCCCTGTCCTTGTTCCGTCCGTGGAACTGGATGGATCACTCCCATTACTAGGAGGTCTTGCACACAGCTTAGGAATGCCTCTTTTTTTATCTGGTTTCCTGATAACCTTGAAAGATGAAATCTCCCTTGTGGAGGAGAAGCTTTGAAGTCCAGAAGATATCCCTGAGATATGATCTCCAACGCCCAGGGATCCTGAACATCTCTTGCCCACGCCTGGGCGAAGAGAGAAAGTCTGCCCCCCACTAGATCCATTTCCGGATAGGGGGCCGTTCCTTCATGATGTCTTGGGGGCAGCAGCAGGCTTTCTGGCCTGCTTGCCCTTGTTCCAGGACTGGTTAGGTTTCCAGGCCTGTCTGGAATGAGAAACAGTTCCCTCTTGTTTTGAAGCGGAGGAAGTTGATGCTGCTCCTGCCTTGAAATTTCGAAAGGCACGAAAATTAGACTGTTTGGCCTTTGATTTGGCCCTGTCCTGAGGAAGGGTATGACCCTTGCCTCCAGTAATGTCAGCAATAATTTCCTTCAAGCCAGGCCCGAATAAGGTCTGCCCCTTGAAAGGAATGTTGAGTAATTTAGACTTTGAAGTCACGTCAGCTGACCAGGATTTAAGCCATAGCGCCCCACGCGCCTGGATGGCGAATCCGGAATTCTTAGCCGTTAGTTTAGTCAAATGAACAATGGCATCAGAAACAAATGAGTTAGCTAGCTTAAGCGTTCTAAGCTTGTCAATAATTTCATTCAATGGAGCTGTCTGGATGGCCTCTTCCAGGGCCTCAAACCAGAATGCCGCCGCAGCAGTGACAGGCGCAATGCATGCAAGGGGCTGTAAAATAAAACCTTGTTGAATAAACATTTTCTTAAGGTAACCCTCCAATTTTTTATCCATTGGATCTGAAAAAGCACAACTGTCCTCAACCGGGATAGTGGTACGCTTTGCTAAAGTAGAAACTGCTCCCTCCACCTTAGGGACCGTCTGCCATAAGTCCCGTGTAGTGGCGTCTATTGGAAACATTTTTCTAAATATAGGAGGTGGGGAAAAGGGCACACCGGGTCTATCCCACTCCTTGCTAATAATTTCTGTAAGCCTTTTAGGTATAGAAAAAACGTCAGTACACACCGGCACCGCATAGTATCTATCCAGCCTACACAATTTCTCTGGAATTGCAACTGTGTTACAGTCATTCAGAGCAGCTAATACCTCCCCAAGCAATACACGGAGGTTCTCAAGCTTAAATTTAAAATTAGAAATCTCTGAATCAGGTTTCCCCGAGTCAGAGATGTCACCCACAGACTGAAGCTCTCCGTCCTCATGTTCTGCATACTGTGACGCAGTATCAGACATGGCTCTAACAGCATTTGCGCGCTCTGTATCTCTCCTAACCCCAGAGCTATCGCGCTTGCCTCT